>NC_089252.1:18196627-18496627 GCF_963930625.1 Muntiacus reevesi | reverse complement strand
AGGCAGGAGAGAAAAGAAGTCAGGGATGACTTCATGCCTGGGCAACTGGAAAGACACTTGCTTCTACTGAGTCACCGGGAGACTGTCCAAAAACCGGGCTTGAGGAGAAATGAAGAGCTTAGTTTTCTAAAATAAAACTCCCTGAATGTTTGTGTCCTCCCTAAATTTCTATGTTGAAACCTGATCCCAAATGCATCAGTATTGGGGGCCTCTGGGAAGTGATGAGGTTGTGGGGGTGAAGCCCTCATACACGGGATTGGTACCCAAAGAGTGCTCTCATCAATTCCATCATGTGAGGTTACAGCAAAAAGACAACTGTCTGTGAACTAGGAAGCAGGTTTCTACCAGACACTGAATCTTCCAGTGTCTTGATCTTGGGCTTCCTGCTTCCAGAACTGGTGAGCAATAAATTTCTATTGTTTGTGAACACCCAGTGTGTGCATTCTGTTACAGCAGCCTGAATGGGTTAAGACCTCCATATTATCTCTGATGTAACATCAAAGTGAAGGTGTCAGAGGTAACAGAAATAGGAGTTATAAAGATATATGTTTGGTATGAGAAGTCCCTGGAGACTGCATGATGCCCCTGGGTGAATGAGTCTGGACAGGAAGACAGAAAGGACTGGCCTGGGGCCCTGCCGAGTTTAGAGGTTGAGATGTTCAGGATACCCCAGAAAAAAAGACTGAGAAGGAAGAGAGAGAGAGGTGAGCAGGAAGCAGGGGTGTGTGCGTGTGTGCTAAAGTCAAGTGAGGAAAACATTTATGGTCTCTATCCTAACCTATTCCTAACCTCTGGCAGCGTTCTCAACAGGACAGTGACTGGGGATGGGCTTTAGTTGGAGGAGGAGGAGAGCATTGAGAAGTCAGCCGCGAATCCCAAGTGGCTGAATCCTTCACCTTCCTTCACCCAGGCCATCCTGTGAGGACAGGGACTGCTGTGTCATGAGCAGTGTGTGCATCTGGGAAAGGGAGGCAGGAATAAGAGAAAGTGCCCTGAGCTGTCCTCTCCTGGAGCAGCAGGAGCTGTGGGTGTGGAAGTGCCATCTGGTCTACCAGGGGAAAACATTCCTTGTTCTGTGGACCAACAGCACATCCTATGATCTGACCCCAGCTGTGCCTATTAGGTGTGCCTGCCAGAGGATGAGAGTTTGTGAGGAAGAGGGCAGCCAGACAGTTTGAAGTGACTGGGGCATCACTACGCTTGATTCTCTGGAATAAAAGGGCAGAGGGGAGATGGTGTCAGGCCTCTAAGGGGTGGGACTAAGCAACAGCGCTGGGAATTAGAGACAAGCCCTAAAACCAGGAACTTAATGAAATAAGGAGAAAGTGGGATCTGAATTCAAGGATCAGGTCTAGTTTTGCCACATCCTATTCTGGCCTTTCTGTACATTTGTCCCTTTGTCTCTAGAATTGGGTATATTCCTGCCTCATGTGAGTTTCTGTAAGAGTTAAATGGAATAAATGATACTAAAATCAATCTATGTAGACTTAATTCATTATAAAAATAGAATCATTCATCTTCTTTCTTTGTAATTTGTGTTACCCCTTTCTGTTTAAATTGAAACAGATGTGGGGGCTTGTTTTCTAGGGAATAAAACAAAGAACAGGGGAAGTACTCTTTGTTGGTGAATAATGGAATCTTGGGGCTTCCCTGCTGGCTCAGAGGTAAAGAATCCACCTGCCAATATAAGACACATGGGTTTGATCCCTCAGTTGGGAAGATCCCCTGGAGAAGGGAATAGCAACCCACTCCAGTATTCTTGCCTGGAGAATTCCATGGACAGAGGAGCCTGGTGGGCTACAGTCTGTCGGGTTGCAAAAGAGTTGGACACAACTTAGCGACTAAACAGGGGCTTCCCGGGTAGCTCAGCTGGTAAAGAATCCGCTTGTAATGCAGGAGACCTCGGTTCGACCCCTGGGTTGGGAAGACCTGCTGGAGAAGAGATAGGCATTCCAGCATTCTTGGGCTTTCCTGGTGGCTCAGATGGTAAAGAATCTGCCTGCAATGAGAGAGACCTGGGTTCGATCCCTGGGTTGGGAAGATCCTCTGGAGATGGGAACAGCTACCTATTCCAGTATTCTGGCCTGGAGAACTCCAGGGACAGAGGAGCCTGGCAGGCTACAGTCCATGGGGTTGCAAAGAGACGGACACGACTGAATGACTTTCAATTTTCACTAGTGACTAAACAACAACAATGGACTCTCAGGGTGGAGAAAAGGAAAGTGATTGCAACTCTAATAAGACCACTTCCAGTGCATCCGTGACAGTGGTGGTGAAGACGTAATATTAATATTTAGCTTCATACTGTCAACAGGTTCCCTTATACATCGTCTCTAAAGAAGACCAGCTCTAATCTGCCCTTCCAGAGAGCCTGCGATGGAAATAATGGTGGGGCCTGATGCCAGAACAGCTTGCTGAAGAGACGCCTAGTTCATTCCCCCATGCCCAAGAGGGTCTCCTAGATGCCCCTGACTCCCTCCTCCTCTAACAGCACCGTCTGAGGCTGCCTGTGAGAGGTGATGGTCCCGGGAGCCCCAGCCCTGCTCTCTGTCCCCAGGGGCACAGCCTATGTAGTGAGCATCCCGTGGACCACATGCCTGAATGCAGGGACAGAGTGGGGTGATGGACGCCCCAAATGTCTGCCCCCCGTGGTCAGACCTCGTCCACATCACGTGTTAGGGGATGGCATACAGCCCTCTATGGACTCTGCCATGGACTCTGGACTAGCCCACCCCCGGATCCTGTGTCTTCCATCTGACACCAGCAGGGTCCCTGAGGAATGTGATAACCAAGGCAAGGTTCTGACTCAGGAAGGCTCAGATAGAGCCATCAGCCTGCTCCCAATCTGGGGGAGTGGGGTGGGGGGCGGTGTCCAGGACAGGGGAGTTTCCCTGTGGGGAGAAGGGAGGGGCCTCAGCCTCCGGCCTTCAATCTAAGGCCTGAACAGGAAGGTAGAAGGTCAGGCTCACGGCAGTGGGCTCCCAGGACGGTGGCTGAAGCAGGAGTTCTCTGACTAGCACCTGTCTTGCCCATGGCAGTGCCCCGAGATCTAGACCTCCCCAGGAGCCCGGGGCTCTCCTTTGGGCCTTCTTGCTGGAGCAGTATGATGGTCACAGCCTGCAGCGTGTCCCCAACCCCCACCCCCCGGGGCTGGCCTTGTAACCCCTTTCGGTGCAAAATTCTGCATGGCCTCACGCACATGTGCGGTGATCTCCTGGGTCAAACTCAGCTCTTCCAGCGCCAGAGGCAACAAGTGTGTCTCCCGCACCTTCCCCCTTTCCCTGTTTATGGCTTCCAGCAAGAGCCTGGCTCAGGGCGCAGGAAGCAGCCAGGAACCTGAAACCCTGAGCCTCAGCGTGCTGAGGCTCCACTGTCACAGCGCGAGCAGCTGCGAGCAGGTGGTGCTGGTGGTGCCAGGGGGAAGGGAGATTTTAGGCTCCACGATGCCAGAAATCGGCTTTGGTGGCTCCCTCTGCCCGTTCACCTGTATAGCCCGGAAGGCTGCGGCTTTGCTCCGCGCAGGGTAAAGCCCAGTCGGGGAAGAGACTGGTCCCCTTCCCAGACGAGACCACCAGGGGGCAGTGGAGCACACTCGCAGGCTGCCTGCGGCCGCCGCACTGGGAGCCGGCAAGGTCCGCAGAAGCTTCTGGTGCCGGGGAGACAGGCCAGAGGGCCCTGGGGTCATAAACCATCCTCAGGGCGCCCAGGCCCCTTCCGAGAATGGGAAAGCTGTGCGTGGGCTTCACATCAACCAGCTTCTTCTTCTTCTTTTAAAACAGAAAGTGGACAACCTTAATAGCCTCATCAGCATTTCGTTCTGGACTGTCACTCTTACTTCCTTGGCCTAAAAAGCCCAGAGAGGTTGTGTAACTAAACTGAAGACACACAGCTATCAAAACTCGATTTTTCACGGTGGAATTTTGACCACCCCCACCCCCACCCCCAGGACCTACCACCCTACTCCTCAACGATGAATCCAGCCCTCACCTGGGAAGCTGATGTCCAGGCCCCACTTTAGAACTCGATCAGAAGCTCTTGGAGGGAGGAGATGCTTGCCCGGAATCTGCATTTTTAGCAAGCTCTCCAGGTGATTCTGATAAACATGCTAAATGGAGTCCTCCCCTTGTGGGGGAACCTCACCTGAATCATATTTTAAAGAAAGTGAATTTTTCCTTTGTCTCCCTGCACCCCTTCCCTACTCATGGGGGCTTGCTGTCACCCTGCTCCTGCCAGCCCCTGCTGGGGACTGCTCACCTCTGAAGTCCCCCTCCATCACCTGCTTGTCTCCACCACTCGGGGTGTCCCCCCTCACCTCACGAAGTTGACACTGAGCTGCCTTTTACCACCACCCCTTCCAAAGTGACAACAACTTAATCTGATTAGAAAAGTCAATTCTAGTGGGATTAACATAGAAGGTGGCCCCAACAGCTGCTCAATCCCAGTTATCATGGGAACTGAAAGCCGAGCTTTCTGGACTGAACATCACAATCTGGGCTCTTAATCCGCAAGTGCTGGATTACATACAACAATACAATAAGGATGGGAATTTCAGGGATTCATGCAGAGATGCTTTCTGAGAGATAGAGATACCTAGTAGAGGACTGGAGTTTGAAGAGTGTTTTACCTGCATCACGGAGGCAACTGTTGTTGAAAAGGGCCTGTATTGGCTTTTTTTATTATAGAAATAATATATATGCATGCAAGATAGCCGCACAATATAGAAAATTATAAAAAGAAAATTAAATGCACAACAATTGCTGACACAATTGTTGGGTTAAGATATGAGACATGTGTCCAGACATCTTTCTGTCAATTTGGACATGAACAGTGGCTGGACCACAGGGAGTACGTACTATGTGCCAGACATTGTGCTAGTGCTTTCCATACATTCCATCATCTGTAATAATCCTCACGTGACCCAGGGACTGGAGGGGATATTTTTTTTAATGGATAAAGAAACTTGATAGAGGAGTTGACTCATCTGTCTAGGGTGAACAGGAACCTAACCCAGGCTTCCTTCATACCTGAGTTCAAGTACTTATTCCTGATTGCGCTACCTGTGTAGATATATGCACACCCTGTAGACACACACATAGAACTTGAACAACCCATAGACATGCACATAGAACTTTCACATCCTGGCAGATACTTACATGGGTCTCACACACACACCCTGATGACACACCCTCACCACAGACACGCAGAACTCACTTGCAGAAACACCACACATGCACACACAGAACTCACACATCTCACATACATGTCCCACAGGCAAACGCACACATCCTGCAGACACACACATACCACTCACAGCAAACATAGAGAATTTACACACAGACACTCTCGAAACATACAGAGCTCCCATACATGCACCTGAGACACACACACATGCACATACTGCAGACACACATAGATTGCTCATATACACAGAACTCACACGAATGAACACACTGCAGACAATCACAGAAAACTCACACACACTGTAGATATACACACAGGACTCACAGACATACAAGCCACACAGACACACCCAAACCAGACATAGTTACATCCACACAGAGATACATAGACCCACACATACACAACACAAGCTCCTCTGAAATCTATTTTTTTGTATGTATATGGAGCTTTTCTTTTAAAAGCCTGCATAGTATTCTATCACAGAGATCTATCATAATGTTTCTGATCAAATTCTATTGATGATGATCTATGGTTAGGAAAAATATTCGAATTTCAATAAGATGAAGATAATGAAAAATTACTGAGTTTTCATTACGTCAGATTACAATGCATTTTATCATCTAATCTTCACAATACCCTTGTCTATAGCTCCATTTTACTGATGCAAAACTGAGGTTCAGAGTGTTTTAGAGTTTCTAAGAGACAAAGCCAGGAACCAGAGATAGAAAATGTCTCCATACTTACCCACAGTATGAGCTGGCTTCCAACGAGCACCTTGTTCATACATGTCTCTGAACAGCTCCTGGAGGAGGGCTTCAAGTCCAGGTTGTATGCATTCTCCATTTTTTATGTATTGCTGAATTGACCTTCAGAGGTGGACTCCCTGAGCTCATGTGCAAATACTCTATTTCCCTTAAATTTTGCCAGCACTGGGCATTTTTAATCTTTATCTTTTAATTAGGTGAGAAGTTGTATCTAAGTATCAGACTAATCCTTTTAGGAAATCAGATTTTCACCGACATGGTCAGAGAAGGATTTGTGATGGAGGAAGAATGTGTGGACCCTGAGGGATGAGTAGGCTTGCATTAGTAAGAATATTTTTCCTTGGAGACAGGGGCAGAGGAACTAGGCAATATCGTAGGGTTCTTAGTGGTCTTAGCCCTTAGGCCTTGGGGCTTCTAACATGTTGAGTTGTACGTAGATCTTGAAGCTGCCTTTGTCAGAGTGATATCCTGCCCTGAGATTGCATGCTTGGGAGTTTGCATCCTATAGACAGAGACCCAGTGAGTCTTAGGAGGTGGAGGAGAGTGTGTGAAGGTGCCAGCCCCCTCCTCTGTGATGCTACCCAGATGTCTCCTGGTCAATGGAGGGTGACATAAGAGGCCACCTCCAAGGCACACTGGTGGTGATTTTGGCTTGTTTATTCTCAACTTCTTCTCAGGCCCTTCTTGCACAGCAGGCGTTACCAGAGCGGGTCCATGGTAAAGTAGTGAAGTGAAAGTCACTCAGTCACGTGTGACTTTTTGCTACTCCATGGACTGTAGACCGACAAGCTCCTCCGTCCATGGAATTCTGCAGGCAAGATTATTGGAGTGGGTTGCCATTTCCTTCTCCAGGGGATCTTTCTGACCCAGGGATTGAAACCTGGGTCTCCTGCATTGCAGGCAGATTCTTTACCATCTGGGTCACCAGGGGGGCCCAGGATAGCTCCGTGGTACCAAATGCTTTTGCCTTCCAGCCTGAGCTGTTTGCTCCTGGAAGATTGCATCGTGTTGTGTGTTTCAGGCCTGAATCTCACACAGGTAGCTGCTTGTTGCCTTACAGAATGGTACCTCTCCAGGTTCACGTTTTATTAGACCATGATAGAATGTCAGGCAGCTCTGCAGGGACAACTGGGTCTGTGTCATATCCCCAGCCTGCCCCTTGCCTCCACGTCAGAAGCTGCCCTGCTAGTTCCTGCCCTGTCTCCATCGCCACCTGCCAACCTCTTTAGCTCAGCTCAGTGCCCCTCGAGCTGGGCAGTGCTGTTAGCTCCTGGAGTTCACTCAGCCGTTGCAGGTTTGACACACGATCAAACTTGCAGCTATTCCCACCTCAAATTCTACCTTCTTGGGCTTTCTTTGCAGCTTTTTCTTTTAGCTTTTTCTTGCCCGAGAGATTGGATTTCCTGCTTCTGTTGTAAATTTACTTCTAAGTGGGTTCTTTTGCTGTGCTGGAAGAGAGAGCACGAAAGGAAAGTAGTTGCCACCGGCAAACCATCCCATCATAGTCCAGGTGGCCTGAAGACTTGTGTTTCTGCACAGAGAGGCTTTTGTCCCCAAGAGCTGAAGCCCCAGGAAAGAAGCTGAATTAGACAGGAGGGAGAACATGCTTTCTTTCTCCAAGAGTCTGAAAAAACATTGACTACAGAGAAGTAGGCAGCAGGAGTACATCAGAATAGCTGATTTTCCTTTCTTCTTGGACTTATCTCAGGAGGGGCTTTTCAGCCCTTGACTCCAGAGGGTGATCCAGCCCGGGTACTGAGAGCAGCTATGTCCGCTTCACTTCTGGCCACACCAGCAGTTCCACAGAAGGCGGTCCCGGAAAGCATGGAGTTCAGTATTTTTAGCAAATACAGGAGACTCTGTTCATTCACATGAATGTTATTCCCAAATTCTTATTTACATGCTTTGTATTATTTTATCATACATTTTGCTTTAACATAATTCATTGCTTCATTTAATTAATTCATTTAAATTCATTCATTTAATACAATTCATTGCTATTACTTTTGCTTTAGACAGTAATCTATTACTGCTATTAAAATAAGAATAAAGAAACATTTATCATACTGGTATTAATTCCATTTTTATCCCCCTTCATTTTATTTTGTGTAGAGCCCAGTTTCTGGCTGGTATCATATTCCTTCCACTTTTACAACTTTCTTTGATCTTTCTTTAAATATGGGTGTTTAACAATGAGTGTTTCTTTTTTTTTTTTGAGAAAGTGTGTCTCATTCCTTTTTGAAAGACTTTTTTTTTTTTTTTTTTTTTTGCTGAGTATTATGAATTGACAGTTTGTTTTTCAATACTTTAAAAATGCCATTTCATTTTCTTGTGGTTTCTGATGAGAAATCTATTTTATAGTTCTTATCTTTGTTTCTCCTTAGATAAGATGTCATATTTCTCTGGTGGTCTTCAAGACTTTTCTTTGTCTTTGGTTTTTAGTAGTTTTGATGTGGCATGCCTAGTTTTGTTTTATTTTTCCCGTTTCATGTCATATCATTACTTTCGGAAAATTCTCAACTCTTATTCTTCTGTGTATCTTTTTCTGTCACATCCTCTCTTCCGCCTTCTCTGTGCTCTGCTTTATTTTTATGTGCTTGTTTGTGTTTTTACTCCTTCTCCTCCTCCCCCTCTTCCTCCTCTCTACCGTTACTACTTCTACAGTAGTACTGCTGCTACTACTGTTAGTACTACTGTTTTATTTTCTTTCTGTTCCAATTTGGGTAGTTTCTCCTACCCTATCTTCATGTTCACTTATTCTTTCCTCAGCTATGTCAAGTCTGCTGGTGAGTCTTTCTTCATGTCTGTTAATGTGTTTGCATTTCTAGCATTTCCATTTGACTCTTTTTTTTTTTTTCCTCAGTTCCATTTCTCTGCTAAAGTTACGTGTGCTCAGTTGCTCAGTCATGTCCAACTCTTTGGGATCCCATGGATTGTAGCCCACCAGACTCCTCTGTCCATGGAATTTTCTAAGCAAGAATACTGGAGTGGGTTGCTGTTTCCCACTCTGGGGGATCGTCTTGGGGTGGAATTCAGGGAATCCTTCCAGGGTGGAATCCTTCCAGGGGTGGAATTCACCTCTCCTGAGTCTCCTGCATTGGCAGGTGGATTCTTTACCACTGCACCACCTGGTAAGCTGCTTCAAAATTACCCGTCTGATATTGCTTGTTATCCATATCCATCTTTTCATCAAGATAACTATTAATTATGAATTTAAATTCCCTTTCTGATGGTTCCAACATCTGCGTCATGTGTATTTCTGCTTCTGTTGGTTGCATTGTCTCTTGATGGTGTTTTTTCCCTTTGCTTTTTGGAGAAAAGATATATTGCTGAAAGACATATCTTGTGTAGGACATTTGAGGCTGAGGTAAATAGTTTGGATGCTTGAACATGGTCATGGCCTTTCCTTGTGCTAAAACTTTAGTTTGGGCATTTGCATGAATGCAGTTAGTTCATCTGGATTTACAATTCATTGTTGCTATAGTTACCTTCCATGCATCACATGCATCCAGTTCCTCGAGCACTGCTCCTGTCTTGAGTTTGGGTGTTGATTTCCCACAGTTTTTCTCAATATCTCATCTACTCTTAGCTTTAGGCCTTCCCTTTATGCTGTGCTTCAAAGAGAGTTTCCTTTCATGCTCTTGTGTCTCTGCCAGCAGTATTCAACTATCACCTGTGACCTGACAATTCCTGGCCTGGGGTGTGGAGCAGGTGTATCCTCTGTTCTTCTCATTAAGTGTCATTCTTACAAAGGTGCTGTGTCCCTGGGCCTCAGGGCTGTGGTCGTCTCAGGGCTCCTGCCCCTCTCTGAGGGGGCAGTTCTGAGCCCATTTCAGATTCTTGCTCCTCTCCTAAAGGAGAATTTGTTATGTTTTCTCTCTGCTCTTCCCCCAGGTGTAGAGGAAGACTTTCCCACTGCTCTAAGTCAGATGGTGTGTTGTCTTCTCCCAGCTGTTTGGCTTTTATTATGAAGAGGTGGCAGGCACGGAGAATGTGGATGGAGTTTTATGCCTTTCCTGCAGCAGCTGCTGATCTCTTTCCTCAGGCTTGCACTACAAGGGGATGCTTCTTCCGGACGCTCATCAATC
Organism: Muntiacus reevesi; assembly: GCF_963930625.1. Lineage (NCBI taxonomy): Eukaryota > Metazoa > Chordata > Mammalia > Artiodactyla > Cervidae > Muntiacus > Muntiacus reevesi. The sequence goes on along the minus strand of NC_089252.1, from coordinate 18,486,594 downwards.
TTTTTTGTGGTCACTGGTTAAGTGTGTGCAGCAGAGCCTGTGAACAGGTGCACGTTTCCCTTATATCTGCATCCTCACGAGTTCTGTATTCTCTTGAGACCCATCGTTTGGCCTTAACAGTTCAATAACAATTTCAGCTGAATTCTTACCCGTGTCTGGCAGCATTTGCCCCCGGTAAGCAAGTGCTCATGTTCTAGCTCTCCTTGTACACACTTGTATTGACTTAGATTTCAGATCAGTTGTCTGTTCTGAAAGCTCAGCTAAGCTGACAAGTTCAAGCAAAGTTATATATTTGCAGATTGTACAGCATTTTTTTGTTGTAAGAGTGGGAGTTACACTCTTTCTAGCCTCCTACATTTCAAGCAGAAGCCAGAAGTAGCACTATTCTTAATACTCCTAAACTGGAAACTACAAAAATGCCCATTAGTAGTCAGATGGATGGATATATGGCAGTACATTTACCCAAAGGACTACTGTATAGCAATGAGAGTGAATGCAGTATAACTACATGAAACAATGTGGATATAACTCATATATAATGTTGAGCTAAGGAAGTAAGTCATGAAGGAGTACACACTGGATAATTCCATTTATATAAAGTACAAAACTAATTCAGGCTCTTAAAAATCAGGGGAGCAATTCACTTTGGAGGGCCAGAGGCTAGGATAGAGGACAGGGATCTTCTTATATACCAACAGTGTCCTCTTTCTTCATGTGTTTACTGTTTCTATAGCTTTTATATTTCTGAAAATACAATAAGATATGCATGTATAATAACTACTTTCTAAGTATGTATCTTATCCTTTATAAAATATTTTAAATATTATCTATAAATACAATTGAGCTTACCTGGTGGCTCAGATGGTAAGGAATCTGCCTGCAATACAAGGGACCCAGGTTTGATCGCTGGGTCAGGAAGATCTCCTGGAGAAGGGAATGGCTTTCCACTCCAGTATCCTTGCCTGGAGAATTCCATGAGCAGAAGAGACTGGTGGGCTATAGCCCATGGGGTTGCAAAGAGTCAGACACAACTGAGAGACTAACATTTCACTTTCATAAATATAATTAAAACATGGATTTGTAACTTTTTATTTTTATTGACTTATTTTTAACTTTTTAGATAGCTAGAAAAATAAAAACAGCTAAATCACAATCCAGTAAAAGATAGGAAATTAAGTGAATGCTAGGAAATCTTAGAAAATGCTAAAGCCTAAGGACATCAATTATGGCAATAAATATAAATGCTTATAAATGTTACCCATTAAAAGATAATAAAATACAATAAAGCTCATATATGTTTTTAATGATGTGCAGATGTAAAAAGGACTATAGGTGAGCAGTTTCTTCCCTAGTTTCCATCTTCTCTTCTTAAATTATAATTGTACTATCATCATGGTCTTCTTGAGACAATGTACCTAATGTAGTAAATGGTGGATGGTGCAAGGATATCTGAAGACAGGTAAGAAACAACAAGTTAGTGAGGGTTGTGATTTGGGACACACAAAATATATATATAACCCCTGCAGATCAAGTTGGTTCTGAGCTAGACCACCTTCAGATTTTCTACGGAAGCTGTTTCCGATAACTTAGTAATGATCTCCAAGCCTCCTGATGCCCACCTCAATCCTCCACCCTTCAGAACACTACCTCCACGACTCTCAGAAAACTTTAGCTCTATGAATGAGACTGGGCACCAGAGGATAAAGCCACTCTTTTCTAGACTCCAGGAAGGGAGCATCACATAGTGTGACTGTTACGTAGGGAGGTGTAGGGGAGAGATGGAGAAGTCAGGCCTAGAGGATTTGGCTCTAGGAAGATGGAGGCTTTATAAGGGAATTAAACAGAAGAGCTTGTTCACCTAGTCAAGAGAGACCATGGAAGTGGATACAGCAACTATTCTTATCAGAATTTGTTCTGTGAAGAGAATGTTTTCTTACTGTTTTCTTACAGTAATTGTTCAAAGACATTTAAGAAAATGGAAACATGTAGGTGAGGATTTGAGTAATAAATGGATCGTAGAATTCAATTGCTCCATTTTTTAAAATAGGATATAAGTGATTTAGAGAATTTTTCAAGACTTATTAAAGCAACTTACTTTAAAAAATTTATATTTATAATTTTCTAGAAATTTCCACATCTACTATATAATTGAAGTTATATGAATTTTCTGTTTACAAATGTACAAAGTAATGTGCACCTGAGATTTTTCCTAGATCAAATGATTATTATTCAACAAAGACATTTGAGATTGCAACTATGTGTCACACACTAAATAAGGGGCTCCAAAACAAGTCTCTGTTGTCAATAAGTTCAAAATCTAGTGACAGGGATAGACAGTCATGGGGATACAAGAACTCAGGGTTAACAATATTGCTATTGCAGAAAGTTGTGTGTTGGAAAATAGTTCTCCATGGGTCTCTCAAGTTCCTGCATGTTTTTAAAATGAGGCACTCACTTTCACTTGTTTTGGACTATATTTTCAAGGATATTAGTATAATGAACACTCTTGGAAGATAGAGAATTTCTCCCTTTGGGGCAAAGGGCAGGTGGGTTTACAGTCCATTATAAAACATTTTGCTTCCCTCAGTTTGAATTCTTCTCCAATAACATCATCCACTATGTTTGTAGATGCCTCCTAGCCCCCTCTGAGGCACTCTGTAGAACTGGAAACTGGAGCAAATGCTGATACTCTGGCTACTGCCATGTTGTGAGTGATGAGCTGTCTTTGTTATTGACTCAAAGTATGTCTCCTCCCAGCGTCCATGAAGCTGTGGCAGGCAAACTTATTACTTTGTAGATAGGATAAAATTTCAGATCCTTCACAGGTCTGAAGGTGTACTTACTTTGGCTAATACAGTAGCAATAATATAGTAGGATATGAAGAATGTTAGGAAAATTGAGTATGTGAGAATGTGGGTGAGAAAAAGCAGGGAAAGAAGAAAAGTAAAAATCCAGGTAGAGGAAATAGTATCAGTAAGGGCCAGTTTATGGGAATAGGGATGTTGATAGCTGTTTCAATGTTAATCAAGAATGTGGATGGTTTCATGAAAGAAATATAGTTAAGGGATATTAAATAGAAGATAGTATATCAGACTTTAGTTTTGAAAATGTCATTTTGATAGTAGTAGAGAATAAATTGGTAAGGCCAAGATGGGGGCAGAGACCTCTACAGAACAATTGGGAACCACTGGAGTAATCCAGATGAAGCACAATAAAAGTATAAAATAAGGGAAATGGATAAAGAGGAGGAAAATTTCACAAAATATTGTGGAAGTCAAATCAACTGATTGTGTTGACAGACTAGATTTTAGAATTTCTTTAAGCTAAATCTATCTCTGATACCTAAGTAAATAGAGGAGACATCTAACGTGGTATATGGTCGAAGAACAAAGGGCTGTATTATCCATAGGGTGTGGTGGTGGTGGTGTTAGTTGCTCAATCATTTTGTTAGTTGCTTGGCCAACTTTTTGTGACCCCATGGACTGTGGCCCACCAGGCTCCTCTGTACATGGGATTCTCCAGGTAAGAATACTGGAGTGAGTTGCCATTCCCTTTTCCAGGGGATCTTCCTGACCCTGGGATCAAACCCAGGTCTCTCACATTGCAGGCAGATTCTTTACCAATTAGCCACCAGAAATACTTGGACTTAACAAATGTATGTAGGTATTTGGTTTAGAAAGAATGACCACAGTAGGATGGCAGAGCATGTATTACTCATTTAATAACTAAGGAAACTGTGGCCCTGAGGGTTAAGTGGATTGCTGGGAGCTATAGATCAATGAGTCAATAGTGGAACCTGGATAAAATGAATAATCCCGTGACCTTTTCATCTTGTTTACTAGAGCCAGTTGTCAGCACTGTCACATATTTCTTATCCATTCACAAAGGATGTTGGCTTTATCTGGATGAAGGAAGCAGAAGGGAGAGAAATCTGGGAAGTATATATTTTTCTTTTGTTTGAGAGATATATTAGACCTGTTGGTTCATTGCTAAAAGAAAGGGAATAGAGGATTTGTGTTTGGCAATGTGGACCAAAGAGAGTCTGCCTTATTAATGAAATAGCTCCCCAAAGTGTATTCTTAGGAGTACTGATCTTAGATGGCCCAGGAAGAAATATGTTCTGCTAGAAAGCAGATACTCATATTTGAATATCATTAGACTAAACTTGTTTACAATTGAACAAGACTAGAGCATTGAGTCTGTGTCTGTTTTTGTTGTTTAGTTGCTAAGTTGTGTTTGACTCTTTTTGTGACCCCATGGTCTAGCAGGCTTCTCTGCCCATGGGATTTCCCAGGCAAGAACAGTGGAGTGAGTTGCCATTTCCTTCTCCAGGTCATCTTCCCGACCCAGGGATTGAATCTGCATCTCCTACATTGGCAGGTGGATACTTTACCGCTGAGCTACCAGGGAAGCCCAATTCTGTGTCTACACAATCTTAAAATGTCCATTCAAACAACTGAGTGAAAATAGTGAAAGGGCATGTAAGTCATACTTCTTGTTTGAATTTTGCTATTATGGACAGAGATTTTATCACTGCTTCCACAACTGAGTGGAGGTATGATTTCAAGAAAATCAATTATTCTTTTGAGACCTTGGAACTGTAAGATATATTTTATCATTCTTACACTCTAAGAGTGGCTATAAATTCCAGGGAGGAGTATGCAAAGTGTATAGACAAGGACCAAGGTCAGAACATGAAACACATCCACATTTAGTGAGTAAGAGGACAAAGAGGATCTTTTAAGAAACAGTGAAGAGGTCAGAGGAGCACTGAAAATGGTGTTTCCATTTATCTCTTTCTTAAAATGTTTCCTTCTAGGTGTCAGTGAATTGGTTGGTTTTCCATGTCTGCAGAGCAATGTATGGAAGAAAATTAAAGCCTGGGAAATTTTAGTTGGGTATAAAACATTTAAATTTCTGTTTAACATAAGAAGAATGGAAAGTGTTACTCCCAACTCTCTGCAATATAAATAATTAAAAACAAGATAATTTCCAACTCTCTGTAACATTAGTTAGCTTAGAATTTTTTTGTCTGGCTGTATTCTTCTCTCATTGGTTATGTTTTCATTACTGGCTGTTTTTTTTCTCAATCAAAATGTCAATTGCTTAAGAGCAGAGTGCCAACAATTATTGGGTGAGCAATAAGTGTATTTTAACTTATTTGTTTGGAAAATTCTGTCTTCTGAGAGTGATGGAGTTGAAGATTTCAAACTTGGAGTTGAAGACTCAAGAGGAGTGGAAATGTTTAGAGTTCACTTGACTAAAGGCAAAGTGCTTTCAAGGTCCTTCAGATTCTGAGAACATCTGAAATATCTCAAGTGGACCTGAAATTCCAGAGTCTCAGGCTGCTGCTTGAACTGCCTATCACCCTCTTGCCTTCTTTGCATCAGTTATCTCAGAAAGAGACAGTGTGCTTTTTCATTTGTAGGAAACACAGACTCAGATAACAGCTGCACTCAACTGTGGAACTCTAATGGTACACATCACTCTTGGTCATTGGCAGGAGATGTCCTTGGCTCCGAAAATAACCTTAAACACAGGGTTAGATTTTCCCATAATTGAAGAGTACTGAGAGAAAGAGTCAAATGCATGAGGGCTGATGGGCATTTTAATCTCACTGTATTTAACAATTTGGACTTCATCTGTAGTCACATTGGTTATGGCAGCCAAGCCTTAACTTCTTGGGATACAGGCTCCCACCACAGGAAGATGAGGGGTCCTACAGAGAGCTGCTGCTTTGAGAGAGGTCTCAGCCAGTGATGGATAGCAGTCATATGGCAGAATCAGAAGTTATAGCTGTAAGCCATGTTCTCATACTTGGATCATTCAAGCACCTTGAGTCTTAAGGTTTATTGAAACAGGACTTTTACATTAGTGAATGCCATTAAGGTCTCCTGGGTTCCTGCTCCTGGACCACTTTTTGACAACATCTCTCTCTTTCCTTCTTGGATATTTGGTAACTTAGACTCTTCTTTCCTACTCCAAACCCCCCTTCTACATTTATCCTAAGAACAAAAACCTGGAGAACATCATACAGCATTGTTGTTGTTCAGTCACTGAGTCATGTCTGACTCTTTGCGACCCCATGGACTGCAGCATGCCAGGCTTCCCTGTCCTTCACCATCTCCCAGAGCTTGCACAAACTCATGTCCATTGAATCAGTGATGTCATCCAACAATCTCATCCTCTATTGTCCCCTTTTCTTCTTGCCTTCAATCTTTCCCAGCATCAGGGTCTTCTCCAATGAGTCAACTCTTTGCAGCAGGTGGCCAAAGTATTGGGGCTTCAGCCTCAGCATCAGTCCTTCCAATGAATATTCAGGCTTGATTTCCTTTAGCATTGACTTGCTTGATCTCCTTACAGCCCAAGGGACTTTCAAGAGACTTCTCCAGCACCACATTTTGAAGCATCAGTTCTTCAGTGCTCAATGTTCTTTATTGTTCAACTCTCACATCCACACATGACTACTGGAAAAATCATAGCTTTGACTATACAGACCTTCATCAGCAAAGTAATGGCTCTGCTCTTTAATATGTTGTCCAGGTTTGTCATAGCTTTTCTTCCAAGGAGCAAGTATCTTTTAATGTCATGGCTGAAGTTATTATCTGCAGTGATTTTTGAGCCCAAGAAAATAAAATCTGTCACTGTTTCCATTGTTTCCCCATCTATTTGCCATGAAGTGATGGAACCGGATGCCACAATCTTAGTTTTCTGAATGTTGAGTTTTAAGTCAGCTTTTTCACTCTCCTCTTTCACCTTCATCAAGAGGCTCCTTAGTTCCTCTTTGCTTTCTGTCATCTGAGGTTATTGATATTTCTCCTGGTAATCTTGATTCTAGCTTGTGCTTCATCCAGCCCAGCATTTTGCATGATGTACTCTATATAAGTTAAATAAGCAGGATAGCAATATCCAGCCTTGACGTACTCCTTTCCCAATTTGAAACCAGTCCCTTGTCCCATGTCTGGTCCTAAGTGTTGCTTCTTGATCTGCATATAGGTTGAGAGCATCATATAGCAAAGCCTATGCATATATTTGCATTTTAATAAATAACGTTTTGAGCAATATGAATGCCTTGGCTTCTGGAGGTGGAATAATTGTCATCAGAGAACTAGTCAAGGCATCTTGGGTAGGGGGACTTCTCAAACGCTTGCTAACTTATTTTCTTAGCCCCCCCCCCCCCCAACTATCATTCTCCTATAGGTATCCTATGAGCACATATTGGTTTCAGATTTTAGTGCTTTTGCTGGAACTGTTATTTTGGAAAACTGTTCTCACAATTGCTAACTTCTACATTTTCCCTTTCAAAAGCTAGTTCATTATCCAACCTTGTATCAAGTGCCACCCTGATCAATTTTCAAATTTCTGCACTTGGACTTCCTCATTTCTTTCTACACCAGTGTGTGGAAAGAAAATTTAGAAAAAAGTTAGGACAGTTTCTTTCCTTACTTTCCACACCAATGTAGTCCTCTCTCAAAGTTTGCATCTTTTTCTACCTACGCTTTCAATTGTTTGCATCATCATTTTTTGGCCCTGCACTTACAAAGTCTAACACACTGTCAAGCACATAGAAGCAACTTCATTTTGTATATAAAATTATCATTGAGCCTAATGTGCTAGTCATTGTCCTAGGTGTTTTTGAATTCATCATCTACCAAATGTGTGTTGATTGGGATTGAATTTCTTTATTTCATTTCTTATTTCTTATCATTACTGTGTATGCATGTGCACTTAGTCATGTCCGACTCTTTGCGAACCCATGGACTGTAGCCCACCAGGCTCCTCTGCCCATGGAATTCTCCAGCTAAGAATACTGGAGTGGGTTGTCACTTCTTCCTCCAGGGGATCTCCCCAATCCAGGTATCAAACCTGCATCTCCTGCATTGGTAGGTGGATTTTTTACCACTGAGCCACCTGGAAATCCCATTCCTTATCATTAGGAATCCTCTTTGTGTTATAAGTGTTTGCATTTGTTTATATTCAAGTCGATAGTCATGCATTAAGAAGGTGGTTAAATGGACAAACACATTTGTTAAAGCTCATCATGTTTTATACTCAAAATAGGTGCACTATATTTAGGTAAATTATACCTTAATAAAGTAGGTTTCTAAAATGGAGATAAGGGACTTTCCTAATGGTCCATTGGTTAGGTCTCCATGCTTCCAATTCAGGGGGTGCAGGTTTGATCCTTGGTCAGGAAACTAAGAGTCCACATGACATGTAGCATGGCCTAAATAAATAAACAAATAAAATGGAGATAGGTTATTCCTTTGTTGAGACCAGCTTGTGAAGGATCAGGAGATCATTTCCTCCTGACAGTTACCCATGCAGGGGACATAAACCTCCCGTCTTGGCCACAGGGAATAGAACTTCAGAGATTAGACTTCTGCCTGAGAAATCTTTGAATCAGACTGGAAGCAAAAAACCCCTCAGGTTCAAGCATCTGAAATGTGCAATTGTTAACTAAATCACGTGCTTGTTTATGATACCAGGACTGTTTTAGTTTATAGTGTGCATTCTATATTGTATATAATGATTATAGTTGTAACCATTTAATTTTATTATAGTAAGACAATTAAATATAAATCATCTGTTTTACTAATGATAATTAAAATTATCAAAATAATTTATTGTTATAATATATGGAATCTGTGTTTTAACCAGTGTGTTACCATTTGAAACTCAGATTATATTTCTCTATAGAGAGAACAAAGCCCTAGTTGAGAAGAACCTGAGTGCTAAGTCAGTAGTGGAGTTCTGGTCAGGGTATCTGTTCCTTGGTCTGGGCCATCCTTCCTGGGGCCAGTTGAGGTCCCTGCATCTGTGAGGCATCTGATTCCTGTGCTTCTCCCTTAAGGCAGCATCTGCTGGTCTCCCTTCAAATGACTTGCTGGATGCATATCCAGACTTCTCAGTGTCTGACTTTCTGTCCTGTTTCCTCTTGTTACTCACCTCAACAAGAGCTCCAATCGCCTGCCCGTTCTGACTTATCTCACCAAGTTCCGTTTCCCAATTCTCCTTTTTAGCTTGTTCCCAAACTGCCAATACCTCCATTGATCCCCAGTTTAAAATAATGCATCTTTCTAATTTCATTGACTACAGATATCTACTTGCTAAAAAGAAATCCTAGCACTGTTGTTTATCAGCCATGTAGCTGGGAGCAAATGACCTAGCCTCACTGCTGATGATAATATTAGCTACCCCCCCACCCTTTTTTTTTTTTTTTTTTAAAGCTTATTTATTTTAATTGGAGGATAATTACTTTATAATATTGTGATGGTTTTTGCCATTCATTTACAGGAATTGGCCATAAGCATACATGCGTCTCCTCCCTTCTGAACCCCTCTCCTACCTCCCTCCCCTCTCCATCCCTCCAGCTTGTCACAGAGCACTGGCTTTGGGATCCAGGCATCATACATCAAACTCCCACTGGCTATCTGTTTTGCATACGGTATGTAAAACAGAAAATGTAGTTTCAGTGCTATTCTCTCAAATCATCTCACCCTCTCCTCCCACTGAGTCCAAAAGTCTGTTCTTTGTGTCTGTGTCTCCTTTGCTAGTTCTCCCTTTAAGGTTTATTGTGAAGATTATTTAGGTTGATCTTTGTAAAGTAGTTAGGGCAGTGCCTGGCACCTAGGAAGTGCTATGCAAGTGTTTGTTGTTCCCATTAATACTACTATTATTATTAGACTCAGTGACTCATTATTAAAGATCAAACACAAAATATACATCTCAACCCTGGGATGATAAATAAATATTGGCATTCATTATGTAACAAAAGTTATTGATGCCTGTCTGAGGTTGGTCACATGAAGGTTCTGGGAGACCTTAGACAAAAAGGAGGGGGAGACTTTGGAGAATGGTTCACCAGAGAAGGGGTGCCGACAGGGGTGATGCCACAGGCGGGGAGAGGGCATACAAGTTTTATGATTTTGTTTAAGGTCTTAACTTCAGTTATTTCTTATGTCAGTGAGACTCATTTTTCCTGTCACCTTCAACCTTTGGGCTGAAGGGTTGCTGATGCCAACTGCTCCTTGGCTTTTGTGAAAAGTGTCTCCTCCAAATTCTGTTCTTGACCTTGAAGGGCAGGTCTCCAAATTGGGCCTGATCTATGGCAATCAGAAGTTGTGAGAAAAAGGTTTGTGTGATATTCACACACTCATTGTATTCATACATGATATGTAAAGTGCAAAGCCAAAGCTCAAATGCAAACCCAGAGCACAAGATAGCCTAGAGAAGAGGAGGAGTGATCTGGGAGTGACCAGCTGGGTTGAGAGGCACTTCAGTCAGCCCACTCATGTTTATTGTATCCTTAGAGGTGAATGCATGTCCTGGGAGGGACTGAATTGCCTTTCTTTGGGTGTCACTGACCAGTGAGTTGACTCATGATGCTTCCCAGCTACCAGCAGTCCCTGTAGGGGAGAAAAGCAAAGGCAAGTTCCTGTTGGCAAAGATTTTGGATACAATCCAATGATCTACTACTTGAGTGCTAAATCCCTTCAGTTGTGTCTGACTCTGTGCAACCCTACAGACTGAAGCCCACCAGGCTCCTCTGTCCATGGGGATTGTCCAGGCAAGAATACTGGAGTGGGCTGGCATGCCCTCCTCCAAGGGATCTTCCCAGTCCAGGGATCAAACATGCATCTCTTATATCTCCTGCATTGGCAGGCAGGTTCTTTATCACTAGCACCACTTGGGAAGCCCCAGTGATCTACCAGTTACCTCCTAGGTGGGGCTCGGTCTGCAGCACTGAAAAGAAGAAAGCATGGCTTTTGCCTCCAGTGGGAGCTTTCCTTAAATAAGTAGAGTGGTGGAAACATATAGTGAGCATGTAGTAGTCAAGACTCCATGGTTTCCCAGGAAAAGAGACCAAGCCCAAAGTATCTTAAGTGAAGAAGCTTAATTTATTGGCTTCCAAAACTGGGAAAACAGGAGTGGTTGTCTTTAGGGGTCCAGGAGATGCACATAATTTTCTCTCTTTACGTTCCCAAGTGCTCTCCTCATCCTATTCTGATCTGATAGTCTATTGCCCTGGGGCAGCCACCGCAGTTTCAGGCTTGTGTCATGCCACCTTGGCAACATCAGAGGGAAGAGAAAACTCCTTTTCCTTAGAGTTTATATATATGATTCCAGAGAATAGCCCATACTGGAGGAGTTTGGGTCATCTGCTCACTCCCGGTCAGTTAAGTGCAGTCAGCTTGTTGAACTACGAGGGTAGGCGGGCCTGGTCATGGAAACTGTGAACTGGAAAGAAGGGACCTGACCCACAGAGTCACCTGGAATGAGAGAAGGGCAGCTTTCTAAAATAAAGAGTGTGGGGACTTCCCTGGTGGTCCAGAGGTTAAAAACCTGCCTTCTAAGGCAATGCACTAAGCTCCCACATGCCATGGGGCAACTAGACCCATGTGCAACACTAGAGAGCCAGTACTCTGTGATAAGAGAATTCCCTAAGTGCCACAACAAAGACCCAGCACAGTCAAAATAATAATAATCAATAACATAGAGAGTGGGGACTCTCCTTGGGGGTCCGGCACATCCTGAAACAGCAGGTGCTCTGTCTCTGGGCCAGGGATGCTCTGTGAGCCCTGAACCTAAGGCCATGACGGCTTGGCGGGGGAAGCACATGGTGAGCTAGTGAAGGCAGAGCAACTCTCTGTGAAATGCGGCGCCTTGGAAGGAAGGCAGCGCTCCTGCTCTTGTGCAGGGATTGCAGAGTGGGAGCAGGGAAGCGGGCCCTCCCAGCCAGCGAGTGGTGGTTATCTCACAGGGGCCCCTGATGAGGCCATTTAGCAGCACTCACGCTAAGGGGTGATGACCTCCAACCCTGGAGCCGGGGCGCCCTGGCAAAGGCAGCCTGTCACCACCCAGAGTGTAATTTGTCAGGGACATGAAGGTTAACATTTTTCTTCACAAAAAACATCTTTAATGACCATCAGCAATCAGGACCTCCGATTTCTGTCTCATTTGAAAGCTTTTAATGCTTTCAGAGGGATAGATGGGGTGACCCAATAGGTCTCTTCCATCTCTGATTTTCTATGATTAATGAAGTTCAATTGTGCAGAATAAAATGGTGAGTTTCTCGGTGTCAGTTCAGCTGTATTCCCTTTTCTCCTCCCTGTTTCTTTAACCATTTTTTTTTTCTCCCCAGACAGATGATAATCATGCACATTTTCTCTTAATGCTTCAGGGGAGAAAAGGACTTTTTCTTCTGGGCCAGGCTCTGAAAATGTCAAGGTGGGTGTATTTATCCATGGTGTAAATTGTTGCTGAATGGCACAAGCCACCCCTCAGTTCCCCAGCCCCCAGGAGAGACTGGAGCCTGCATTAAGGGTACTAGGAGCAGTGTGAATGTGAAAACACGTTGTGTTTGTAGAGTTTGTGAGTTTTTTTTTTTTTCCCTAAGGACCTTGGTAAGGTACATTTAATAACATGCTGACCTCTTGTCTTCTGGGATGCGAGTGTGGGACTCTATTACCTTCTGTTTGGGGGAAACCGAGGCCCCGAGCAGTGATGGGCTTGTTCAGAGCTGCCCCTCCCCACTGGGCATGGAGAGAGGGCATGCCTCCATGTGTCCAATTCCACTCAACTGAATCTGGGGATTTTGGTGCAATTTTTAAAAGCATCTCTGGAGAGAAATTCTAGAGAAATTCAGCGAGGCTTGTTCTCCTCTTTGCAGCATGAAGATTTTTCTAGGCTGAAAGTCCTCTGAATTATGAAGAAGCAGACATCTAGAGAACTGTCTTGGGAGTTGGAGGTTTTTCACCCTCACACACTCCTTGGTTTGGGAAGAAAAGACTTTAAGAATGCGATTTCCTCGGGTTTGTGTGTTTAACTTCTGTTCTGGTTAAAGGCACAGATTGGGCTCCTCGGAATAACTGGATATGTTTCTGAACATGGAGGGCAGTAGAGTGACCTCAGACAAAATTCCCTCCCGGGAGGAGCAGAGATCCACTGGCTTTACATTTCTGTTGCCAACGAGTTCTTAGAACATCTCATAAAGATTTGACATCCTGATTTGTAAAAGAAAAAAAAAAAACAACCCTATTCATACAAACACCCCAAATGGCTGACTTAGATGATTTCCTTGATTCTGAGATCCTGGAAAGTCACAAGAGAAAAAAAAAAAGTGCCTAGCATCTCATTAGTCAAGGTATTATGGCAAGAGTTATCACAGGTTTCAAGCAACAGGGCACATGTCCTGACTTTTCAGTTCTTTCTGATATGTATCCAGGAGCGGAATTCCTGGGTAACTCAATGTTTATTTTTTGAGGAACTGCCATACTACTTTCTACAGTGACTGCACCATTTTACATTCCCACCAGCAAAGCATAAATCTTCCGAATATCTCTACATCATAGCAAGCATTTTCTGTTCTTTTGATACTTGCCATCCTAATGGGGTCAAATGATATTTCATTGTAGCTTTGATTTGTATTTCCCTAGTGATTACTGGTGTTAAAAATCTTTTCCTGTGCTTGTTGGGACGATCACGAATTTTGAACATATCTGACTTGATAGTTCTTAATACTGGTTGCCTATTAGAATCTCCTTTGGAATTGTTTTCCATCAGTTAAATCAAAATTTTGTGGAGTAAGGTTTAGGCATCAGCATTTTTGTAAGTGGCTCAAATGGTAAAGAATCTGGCCTCATGGCTCAGATGGTAAAGAATCTGCCTAGGGTTGAGGTGCTCTGAGTCTCAAATCATACTTGAATAGAGTCTGGACCTATAATTGTTTGGGCAGGTATTATCCTATCAATGCAAAGAAATAGAGGAAAAAATAGAATGGGAATGACTAGAGATCTCTTCAAGAAAATTAGAGATACAGAGGGAACATTTCATGCAAAGATGGGCACAATAAAGGACAGAAATGGTATGGATCTAACAGAAGCAGAAGATATTAAGAAGAGGTGGCAACAATACACAGAAGAATAATACAAAACAGATCTTCACAACCTAGATAACCATGATCATTGATCACTCACCTACAGCCAGACATCCTGGAGTGCAAAGTCAAGTGGGCCTTAGAAAGCATCACTATGAACAAAGCTAGTGGAGGTGATGGAATTCCAGTTGAGCTATTTCAAATCCTAAACGGTGATGTTATTGAAGTGCTGCACTCAATATGCCAGCAAATTTGGAAGACTCAACAGTGGCCACAGGACAAGAAAAGGTCAGTTTTCATTCCAATCCCAAAGAAAGGCAATGCCAAAGAATGCTCAAACTACTGTACAATTTCACTCATCTCACACGCTAGTAAAGTAATGCTCCAAGTTCTCCAAGCCAGTCTTCAACAGTATGTGAACTGTGAACTTCCAGATGTTCAAGCTGGTTTAAGAAAAGGCAGACGAACCAGAGATCAAATTGCCAACGTCTGCTGGATCGTCAAAAAAGCAAGAGAGTTCCAGAAAAACATCTACTTTTTCTTTATTGACTATGCCAAAGCCTTTGACTGTGTGGATCACAATAAACTGTGAAAAATTCTTCAAGAGATGAGAATACCAGACCACCTTACCTGTCTCCTGAGAAACCTGTATGCAAGTCAAGAAGCAACAGTTAAAACTGGACATGGAGCAACAGACTGGTTCCAAATCAAGAAAGGAGTATGTCAAGGCTGTGTATAGTCACTCTGCTTATTTAACTTGTATGCAGAGTACATCATGTGAAATGCCAGGCTGAATGAAGCACAAGCTAAAATCAAGATTGCTGGGAGAAATTTCAATAACCTCAGATATGCAGATATCTGAGGGAAGAAAGTGAAAAAGAACTAAAGAGCCCCTTGATGAAAGTGAAAGAGGAGAGTGAAAGAGTTGGCTTAAAACTCAACATTCAGAAAACTAATATCATGGCATCTGGTCCCATCACTTAATGGCAAATAGATTGGGAAACAATGGAAACAGTGACAGACTTTATTTTCTTGGGCTCCAAAGTCACTGCAGATGGTGACTGTAGCCATGAAATTAAAAGATGTTTGGTCCTGGAAGAAAAGTTATAACCAACCTAGACAGCATATTAAAAAGCAGAGGCATTACTTTGCCGACAAAGGTCCATCTAGTCAAAGCTGTGGTTTCTCCAGTAGTCATGTATGGATATGAGAGTTGGACTATGAAGAAAGCTGAGCACCAAGGAATTAATGCTTTTGAACTGTGGTGTTGGAGAAGACTCTTGAGAGTCCCTTGAACTGCAAGGACATCCAACCAGTCAATCCTAAAGGAAATCAGTCCTGAATATACATTGGAAGGACTGATGCTGAAGCTGAAATGTCAATATTTTGGCCACCTGATTCAAAGAACTGACTCATTGGAAAAGACCCTGAGGCTTGGAAAGATTGAGAGCAGGAAGAGAAGGGGATGACAGAGGATGAGATGGTTGGATGACATCACCAACTTGGTGGACATTAGTTTGAGTAAGCTCTGGGAGTTTGTGATGGACAGGGAAGCCTGGAGTGCTGCAGTCCATGGGGTCTGAAAATTGGACTTGACTGAGTGACTGAACTGAACTGAACTATCCTAGTTTGGGGAGGTGCTTTTGAATTATCCTTATTATCAAATGGGATTAATAATTACATTTGGAAGAATGATTTTGAGGTTTTAATGAGGTAATAACATGATACAACAATGAAGAACATTACTTTTAGTAGATCTCTATCATAGGGGAAACAGGAAGGGCCATCTACACTGTTCTCTGCAGTTTGATAATATCCATGAGAGACAGTTATCTTAGAAGCAGGAGCAGATCACAGTGACACTGACATGGACCAGGAGTGGTGGTTCTCATCCTGGCTGCACATTCAAATCACCTGGGGAGTTTGAACTCGCCCTGCATTCCGCAGAGCTCTAGAGTTCTGGTCTAGGTCCTGAAGATAGACGGGGCATCAGCTCCTGGGCCTGATGTGGGAAGAGCCTATGTTCCCTGCTATCACGGGAGTAAACCTCATTGTTGTAGTTCAGTTGCTCAGCCGTGTCGGACTCTTTGCAACCCCATGGACTGTAGCCCACCAGGTTCCTCTGTTCTCCTCTGTCCATGGGATTTCCCAGGCAAGAATAATGGAGTGGGTAGCCATTTCCTTTTTCAGGGGATCTTTCCCACACAGAGACTGAATCCACATCTCCTGCATTAACAGGCAGATTCTTTACCGCTGAGCTACCAGGGAAGCCCCAAGGAGTCAGAGAGGTTGCTTCAATCTCCCAGAGCTTCAACTTCAAAAACAGCCCAAAAATAATATGAAGGGAAAACAGTGCTAGTCGCTTTCTAAATCTCTTTGGTTTTAATGTCTGTTAGTCATAAAGCAGGTAAGTCATTGATTTAAACATACTGTACAATTTCACTCATCTCACACGCTAGCAAAGTAATGCTCCAAGTTCTCCAAGCCAGTCTTCAACAGTATGTGAACTGTGAACTTCCAGATGTTCAAGCTGGTTTAAGAAAAGGCAGAGGAACCAGAGATCAAATTGCCAACATCTGCTGGATCAACAGTATGTGAACTGTGAACTTCCAGATGTTCAAGCTGGTTTAAGAAAAGGCAGAGGAACCGGAGATCAAATTGCCAACATCTGCTGGATCGTCAAAAAAGCAAGAGAGTTCCAGAAAAACATCTACTTCTTCTTTATTGACTATGCCAAAGCATAGTCACACTTGATACAACATTCTTATAATTTCGAATTCCTGTCTTGCAATGCTAACTCACAGGACTGGGATAATACCATTATTATCATCCCTTGGCCTTTTCATATGACAAAGAACCAAATGGCTTGATTCAAATAAAAAATTAAGTTTGGGCCCTTTTAGTCTATTGCATGCACTCAGAAAGGATTTCCTTTGATCTCATAAGGCAATTATTGGGTTTTAATTATGTGACAGGTGATTATGAGAGCAGTAATTTTTGGAGTTGTATACTTCAGTTCTACCAAGCTTAAAAAAATCTACAATACTTTCTGGCAAACACCACATTTCATACCCAACCAATGAAGAGTCTCTCAGTTACATATTTTTTGAGACAACTAATCAACAGTAATCAAGCAAAAATGTATTCTGAACTGTCTTCTTTTGTAGCCCCATTAGTCTCCTTTTTGTGTTCAGTTCTTCTTTAATTAAAAAAAAAATTTGTGCACATGGATCTGAATCAGAAAGATTCTGGAGTTTAAAGCTGTGCCCACCCTACACACCAAGGAAACCAGATCTGAAAGAGACACGTGCACCCCAATGTTCATCGCAGCACTGTTTATAATAGCCAGGACGTGGAAGCAACCTAGATGCCCATCAGCAGACGAATGGATAAGGAAGCTGTGGTACATATACACCATGGAATATTACTCAGCCGTTAAAAAGAATTCATTTGAATCAGTTCTAATGAGATGGATGAAACTGGAGCCCATTATACAGAGTGAAGTAAGCCAGAAAGATAAAGAACATTACAGCATACTAACACATATATATGGAATTTAGAAAGATGGTAATGATAACCCTATATGCAAAAAAGAAAAAGAGACACAGAAGTACAGAACAGACTTTTGAACTCTGTGGGAGAAGGTGAGGGTGGGATGTTTCAAAAGAACAGCATGTATATTGTCTATGGTGAAACAGATCACCAGCCCAGGTGGGATGCATGAGACAAGTGCTAGGGCCTGGTGCACTGGGAGGACCCAGAGGAGTCTGGTGGAGAGGGAGGTGGGAGGGGGGATTGGGATGGGGAATACGTGTAACTCTATGGCTGATTCGTGACAATGTATGACAAAACCCACTGAAATATTGTGAAGTAATTGGCCTCCAACTAATAAAATAAAATTAAAAAAAATAAATAAATAAATAAAGCTGTGCCCACAAACAATGCTTGTTTCCTAGGAGGAAAATGGGACCTGTTGCCCTAAATCAAACTCAGCCACAGTCAGCCTCAGCATCCTTCTTTGTTCCTTGTTACCCACTTACTTTAGACATAGAGCCTCAATTAGTAGTTTACTGTTAAACCAGTTTTTTGAAAAGCAACCCCCAATTTATAGTATTTGCTGATGTCCATTATGTAAATACTACCAGTACAAGGGTTTATTTTAAGCTACCATCTTGACTTCCCTTTGGAGCAGGGAAGGAACATGTATATTTGGATTTTGCAATCAGATCCTGTGAAATTATCACTGACCCTAATGCTGTCAGTTCCTCCTACTATCTGTCAAAAGATACTGTAGGAAGAAGATTGTTTATCAGTCATTTCTATTTTAGTATGAATTCCAGCTCCTTAGTTTCCTGTCTCAGACACAATGCCTTTCTGTTTTGAAAGAGAAAAGGGCGTTCCCTGTCAATGAGCAGGTAAAGAAGCCCGTCCAAGGAATAGAGAAGACTGACTTTCAGATACACATATCCCTGCTGTGTGGGAGAAGGAACAAACAAAAAGAAGTCATAAAGGCCAGGTCCTTGTCCTGAGGCTCTTGCGTCTGTGACCATGGGCAAGGCAGCCTCTCGGTTCTTGGGCTTGTCATGAGGATATGATCTGGCTGGCCTCCCAGGATTCTAAGCGACCATTCCCCATGACACCTGAATCCACCAGGCTTAATCACAAAACCAGCAGTGGAAGTGAACTGTGGCCAAAGGGACCAACCTCATGATTTCATCATGCTTGTCTAATCAATCCAATAGTTTCAATGGGAAAAACAGTAACAAACTGTCCCAGGGAGTAAAGGGGAAGAAAGTCCAAAAACTTTGCAACAGTTTTTCCTCTCACTGGCATTTGTTAATGCTCAGAGAATCTCTTCCTTGGAATCAAGTGGTATGCATTTATCATACAGTCGTTACCTTATTAAGCTATAATAAATGCCTGGTTAAGTGCATACAGGCCATTTCTGTTGCAATTTAATTACCAGCACAGTTAATTAGGCAATATACTCCATCACCATTTTTATTCAAAGGGTTTCTTGACTTTATTAAACAGTTTTGAGGAGGACTCCTGGACCTAAAACCCTTAGTTAGGAAAGGGAGAACCATTAACCACCGCTGTCATCTCCTGAGTGCCTACTGTGTATCAGCGCCCTGTGGAAACCACCCGAACATTCTCAGATACTCCCTGAAGGACCTTGCGCAGGAAACATGTGCTAGACTGTGCGTGGTCCCTCTAGGGCTGGTGATGCTTGCGCCTCGTGTCGTGGGGGCAGCTGCGCTTGCAAACCGCAGGGAGAAAATACAGGCATTGGCTCCTCGTGGTCTCCACTGCTCCCGGCCAAGGCTGGAGGGCACTTTTACAGGCTCCTTGGAGTTCCTCTCAGCGCCGGATTTCCCCGGGCAGGGTTTCTAGGGCCCACAGGGAGAGTTCAAATGCATCAACACTTCTCATACAGATGAAGGAAAACAAGTAAAATGGCATCATTAAGACTTTTGGCCCTAGCTTAGAGTTCTGAAGGATGTCAAAACCATCTGCTCTGAGGATATTCTGGATTTTGCAGCTGCTATTGGGCTTCAGGAGAATGGATGAAAGACTTTAGGGGATAGATACTGATCGATAGGGAAGGGGAATGAAGATGATGAGTGATTGGGTGCAGGTGACTGAGAGGAGAAGAGCAGAAAGACAAATTTCCAGACTTCAGACTTGTGCTGATGGTACTGTGCTGGAACACATGAGCTAACAGATGAGCTCTGAATAGAAAAGATGAAAATTTGTGGCAGGACTTATCCAGGAGACTGGTAGAAGGCATGGGGCTTGGAATCTGACCTTTGCCTATTTTATTTCTCACCTGATTACTAAAGGTGGGGGGACTGCTTTCTGATGTTTGGCTCCTTATGGTGAAAGGAGCCTGGGGATCCCTTCCTTTTAAACCAGCAGTGAGGGTTAAAGGAGGCAATGTGTACTAGGGCTAAACTGACTTGTTCCTCCTTCCAGTCCCCAAACGGATGCTCCACACATGTAGGATAGATGCCAGTACATACTCCCTGATTTGTCATTTTATATGATGTGTGGTTGGGCTTCCCAGGTGGCTCAGTGGTAAAGAATCTGCCTGCCAGTGCAGGAGATGCTGGTTTGACCCCTGGGTGGGCAAGATCCCTTGGAGGAGGGCATGGCAACCCACTCCGGTAGGACAGAGGAGCAGCTGAGCATCTGAACACACACACAAGATGTGTAGTTGGTTTCATAAGTGCTGTGCAGTTCCTAGCAAGGCCACTAAGCAAGGGGCTGACACCTTAACACTTTAAAGTATTTAAGACAGTATTATGCCCACATATGAGCCATATTTTAAATACACTTCAATTTGTTAATTAATCAAGTTAATTTGTTGATTAATGTTGATGACTTCATAATATGATCTGTTACACAGTATTTCTTAAAAAAAAGAAATCTTCTCTTACCCATTCAGCAGCAATCTATATATGAACTATTAATTTTCTTGTTCAGTTTTCTTGTGTTGGGAGGAGGAATTTGTATACCCATGAGGGTAGGGGCCTTGTGCAACTTGCTGATCATTGTGTTTCAAGCATCTGACACTTAGTAGATATACAGTGCATGTTTGTTGAATAAACATACACTTTTTTCCCCTAGAATGACAATTATGTAAAGGTCATGAGGTCTTCAACTATGGGGAGAAATAATGTACATATTTGAACATCTCACCTGAAGCCAAATTGACAAGGTAAAGCGTGGAAAGCACTCATGTGTCCCAGCTATGCCCTGGGCTTTGGAGACAGTGATGAACTAATTAGATAAAAATCTGTGCCTTTTATGGCACTTTTGTCCTAGAGGGGGAGATGACAGCACAAGAAAATTCTATGGGGAGGAAATAAGGGGGAAGTGGGTTGGAAAGTGATGAGAATATACAGAAGTAGAAATTGCCATGTTAGATAGGGTTCCAAGGAAGACATCAGTTCATCAGTGGGCTTTAGAACAAATACCTGAAGGAAATGAAGGGGTGGGCCATGAGGATATCTGGGAAAAGAATATTTCTGAGTAAAGGAAGTGCAAGTGTGAAGACCCAGAAAGAGGAACATGCCTGGTGAGGATGTTGAAAGAAGTGGAGTGGAGTAAGTGAGAGGAAGGGTAACAGGAGAAGAGATCAAAAAGGTATCAGGAGACCAGATCCCATAGGTCACTGAAAGGACTTTGGCTTTTACCTAAGTAGGATGGAGAGGCACTGGATTTTGAGTAGATTAGTGGCATCAATTTAACAGGATTACTCAGATTTCTGGGTTGACTGGATTAGAGTGCAGAAAGGATAGGCTCAGTTAGTTGGGTTTAGAGAGTAATTGAAATAAGAGGTGAGGTCTTGCTGACCCGCTTGTCATGATAGAGATGGTAAGGAGTAGTGATCATCTGGATAGACTTTGGAGGCAGAATGAACTGTATGCTCTGATTTTGGGAGGTGTGATGGAAAGAGAGGAGACAAAAAGGATCCCATAATTTCTCACTTGAGTAATAAGAAGGGTGTGTTGCCACTTACTGAGCTGGGGAAGATAGTGAGAGAAGCATGTTTTGGGAAACTGAGGCATTTTTAGGATTTCAGTTTTAAACCTTTAATTTCGAAGTGCCTTTTTAGTATCAAAGGTGTCAAGGAATCACATAGGTAGTTGGGTGTATAAAACTGGAATTTTCTAATGAGATATGGGCTAGAGATAAAATTAGAAATGAACCAGTATTTAGACATCATTTAGCCATGAAACTTGGCTTGCAAGATCACCAAGGGGAATAATTATAAATAAACAAGGAAAGTGACCCAGGGATTGGACCCTGGGGCATATGAGAGAGTTGAGGAGAAACCAGGAAAAAGAAAAAGTCAATAAGTGAGGTAGGAGGAAACCCGTAAGAAATCCGTTCATGCTTCAAAGACATGGGAGTGATCAGCTGTAAGATGGGCCAAGTAAGATGAGGACTGAGAAACTTCTGTACTTGTATTTAGCAAAGAAGAAGGTACTCACATCCTTGTCAAGAGCATTTTTATAGGAATAGTGAGAAGAAAATCTTGACTGATGTGGGTTCAAAACATTGAAGAGAGGAATTGCAAATAAAGTTTTCAAGAGGTACTGATGTAAATAATTGTACTGGTACAATTGATTTTCCATATGGAGATAAAATTGATCCCAATTCAAGGAAATGGCAACCCACTCCAGTACTCTTGCCTGGAAAATCCCGTGGATGAAAGAGCCTGGTAGGCTACAGTCCACGGGGTCGCAAAGAGTCAGACACAACTGAGCGACTTCGCTTTCCATACCAAGAAGAAACAAAAAAGTCATGTAGATCACAGACAAAATGTGGAAAGCATAGTTTAGTGTTTATAGAAGAGAATACAGAAGTATATCTTTATGACATAGAGGTAGGTAATGATTTCTTAAACAAGATGTATAAAATAGAATTCATAAAGAAAAATCTTATATTTTTCTAACACTGAATATTAAATCTGAATGACTGAAGACACTATATTCAAAGTTCAAAAATAAGTCACACATGGTGGTGATGTAACTTTGTACAGCCACTATGGAGAACAGTATGGAGGTTCCTTAAAAAAACTAAAAATAGAGCTAACATATGATCTTGCAATCCTACTCCTAGGCATACAGCCAGGGAAAAACATGGCCCAAGAGGATGAATGTACCCCAGTGTTCCTCGCAGCGCTGTTTACAATAGCCAAGACATGAAAGCAACCTAAATGTCCATTGACAGAGGCATGGAAAAAGAAGATGCAATACATATTTACAATGGAATATTGAACAACCACTAAAAAGACTGAAGTGATATCATTCGCAGCAACATGGATGGACCTTGAGATTGTCGTGTTGTGTGAAGTAAGTCAGACAGAGAAGAAACGCTGTGTGACATCTCTTGTATGTGGAATCTAGAAAGACTTGATATAGATGAACTTATTTACAGAACAGAAACTGACTCATGGATTTAGACAATGAACTGATGATTGCCGGGGGAAAGGAAGGGGAGAAGAGATAGTTTGAGAGTTTGGGATGGACAAGTACACACTGCTGTATTTACAGTGGATTACCAACAGGACCTACTGTATAGCACAGAGAACTCTGATCAGTATTACGTGGAAGCCTAGATGGGAGGTGAGTTTGGGGGAGAATGGATACAAGTATATTTAGGAGTAAACTCTTGGAGTTGGAGATGGACAGGGAGGCCTGGCGTGCTGCAGTACATGGGATCACAGAGTCGGACATGACTGATTGACTGAACTGAACTGAACTGAGCCCCTTTACTGTCCAATTGCAACACCTTGTTATCAGCTATCTGATAACATTACAACATTGTTATCAGCTATCTTCCAATACAAAACAAAAAAGTTAAATAAAAAAATAAGCCACAGATAAGAAGATGGTTGCAATATCTTTAATCAACAACAAAATGTGGTAATCAGAATATAGAAAGAAGTCTTAAAGCCAATAAGAAAAATTAAACAGTTTGATAGGAAAATGTGCTAAGGAAATGATCTAATGGTCAATTAACACAAAAGGAAACTAAGAAAGCCAGTCTGTATGAACAGGAGCTCAAATGCATCAGTGATTAATAAAAATCACCTTAGAACAAATTCTTCACAAGTCAATCAAAAGGTTTAATAATTCCAAGTCTTGATGAAGATATGAAGGCCAGGGATTTTTATACACTATTTATAGGAGAATAAATAGGTAAGGATTTTGGAGAGCAAATTGAGCAATGTGCACTAAAGTCAAAAATACTTTACGATGTCACAATTCTACAACTTTGAGTATACCTTAGAAAAACTCAGACTCAGATGTAGAAATAGATGTCTACAAGGGTATCTTTTCCAGGATGACTTTAGTAGGAAAATATTGGAAACAATATATATGTCTATCAATATGAGAGTGGATAAATTGTATATTGTAAATTATATGTTCACCTAATACACTTTCACATCCATCACAACGAATGTCCTATGTACATGTGGATGATCTGAAACCTTAATATTGTGCAAAGAATGTGATACATGAAGATGAAAAACTTGCAAATAATCTCTATGTTTTTATGGCTAGGCACTTGCAGTAAAAGTCAAGGTCCAGAGAGAGAGCGATGTGGTTACATCTGAGGATACATTCAGATGAATGGGGCTGGAGGAGGGTACACAGGGCACTTCACTCGTGTCTGCAACCATCTATTTTCTCAGAAAAAGAACCATCTGACACAGCTCTATCAAAATATGAATATCTGTAAGGTTTGGATAGTGAGAATGCAAGTGAAAATTTTTCTTCAATATGTCACAATTTGGATAAAGATATGGTGAGTGAATAAGTTATATAGATTTTAAAAGAAAAAAAAGAGTGAAGAGAAGTGAACATCCAGACAATTTAGCTTTGTCAGTGCTTTCTCACGAATGAATGAATTTGCTGTCCCTGTTGTGGGTGGCCAGACAGGTACTAGATGACCTTTTATCACAGATCCTGGTGCAGGGTTTCTTGCTTTGGGAGAGCTCCTTTTACATGGACTGCAACTTTCCCTACAAATGTAAAGTGCTAATGCTATATTTGAAATGGATAACCAACAAAAACCTATTGTATAGCACACTGCTCAATGTTAAGTGCCAGCCTGGATGGGAGGAGTGTTTGGGAAAGAATGGAAACGTGTATACATATGGCTGAGCCCCTTCACAATTCACCTGAAACTGTCACAATATTGTTAATTGGCTATACCCCAATACAAAATGTTTTTGGTGTTAGAAAAATTAAATTAAAAACATGAAAGGGCTAATAGTAGGTCTTTGACCAAAGACTATCTGGGGGTATTCCAGGCATGAATGTGTCAGTGGCAGTATGTGTGATTCCCTAGGGTGCTGTGAAGACCACAGCTGACCTGGGGTGGGCATGTATGGGTGTGAGAGAGGCATCTATCGGATTGTATGGGGCCATCCAGAAGACAGGTTCTCCCTTGGTCCCCTCCTTGCTCACTGGTAACCAGAGACTCTGTCCTCTGTGGTTTCCTCCACAGCATCTTTTGTTGACCTCCATCCTCCCCACCCCCAGGCTCTTTCAGGTGCCAGGCTGTATAGACCATCGCTGTGTGTCACCACGTGAGGACATTAAAGGCATCTGAGTGAGAGACAGGAAGCTGTCTCAGTTACCGCATCCATCAAGACTGACTGCAAATGACAAAATAAATAACAAAGAAAAAAACAAAACCCTCAAACCAGCTTACTTCAAATATGAAATGTCTTTATGGGAGAAGGAGGTTGCTTCTTTTGGATCACATTATCAAACCACAGGGAAAGGCAGACCTGGAACAGAGCTGGCCTTGGGGATGACTGGACCTGGGATCAGACCTCACTAGGGCCCTCTACCTCCTTTCTGATGTTTGGGTGATAGCCATCCTTCTGTGCTAAGAATTATGGCTACAGGCAGATTCTGACTTATATCCTGACAGCCTCACTCTGGAAAATGAAGAGAAAGATTCGAATGGACCCAAAGGGCACTCTCACATTGTACAGTGCAGCCCATGCTTCTTTTCCTTTCTTGAAAAAATCTGGAAAAATTCCAAGAAAGATCTCTGATCAGCCTGCCTTAGTGTATATGCCATATACTGGCTGTAAGATCATGTGTAGGTTTACCTAATTTCTCTTTGCTTTAATTTCCTTTACAAGGGAATAATAAAGGAGAATAATAATATAGTATTATTATAATAATCTTATATAACTCATAGCATTATTGGGATGATCTAGGCAAAGCATTTAAAACTCTACAGGGCTCATAGTAAATATGTTTTAAAAACTACAAGTCTTGGATTGATGT
Organism: Muntiacus reevesi; assembly: GCF_963930625.1. NCBI lineage: Eukaryota > Metazoa > Chordata > Mammalia > Artiodactyla > Cervidae > Muntiacus > Muntiacus reevesi. The sequence goes on along the minus strand of NC_089252.1, from coordinate 18,460,890 downwards.
TATAAAGTTGGTTAAGAGCTCCGCTGGGTTAAGCCTGGTTGAAGATGCCCCACTCAGTAGCAGAAGGCTGCAGTCTATTCCAGAAAGATGCTGGGCAGGACTGAAAGGTGGCCACAGGCCATAGGTGCTCACCCTGGGTTTTTCATCTTTTAGGTTGTATGTGTCCTCTTGGTTCTTAGAGAACATTCAGGGCTCCAATTCCACTCTTTCCTCTGGTACCTGTTCCTTTATAACTGGTTTTGGCAAGCCATCATTTTGTTGTTTTTCAGTTGTTAAGTCATGTCAGACTCTTGAGACCCTATGAACTGCAGCACACCAGGTTTCCCTGACCTTCACTATCTCCCAGTTTGCTCTAACTCATCCATTGAGTTGCTGATGCCATCCAGTCATTTCATCATCTGTCACCCCCTTCTCCTCTTGCCATCAGTCTTTCCCAGCATCAGGGTCTTTTCCAATGAGTTGGCTCTTTATATCAAGTGACCAACTATTAGAGCTTAAGCTTCAGCATCAGTCCTTTCAATGAATATTCAGGGTTGATTACCTTTAGGATTGACTGGTTTGATCTCCTTGCAGTCCAAGGGACTCTCAAGAGTCTTCTCCAGCCCCACAGTTCAAAAAATATAAATTCTTCAGTGCTCAGCCTTCTTTATGGTCCAACTGTCACACCTGTACACGACTACTGGAAAAATCATACCTTTGACTATATGGACCTTTGTTGACAAGTGATGTCTCTGCTTTTTAGCATGCTGTCTAAGTTTGTCATAGCTTTTCTTCCGAGAGGCAAGCGTGGCTTAGAAGAAATTTCATGGCTGCAGTCACCATCTGTAGTGATTTTGGAACCTAAGAAAATGAAATCTGTCTGTGTTTTTACTTTTCCCCCATCTATTTGTCATGATATGATGGGACTGGATGCTGTGATCTTAGTTTCTTGAATGTTGAGTTTTAAGCTAGCTTTTTCATTCTCCTCACCCGGAGGGCTTGACAGGCCATTATCCTAAACTTTTTTGATTTGAGCACACAGCTCTGTGGGATCCAGCTCCTTACCTGCAGCTTTCTGAGGATGGCTCCAAATGGTCACCAGATTCCAAAATTACTAAGACATCTCTGGTCCGTAAGTCTCTTCTCCTAACCCTTTGCACCAGCTTCCAAGGCTTGGCAGCTTAGTGCTCTCTTAAACATACACTCCTGGGAAGATAAAGCAAAAGGTGGGAGCACAGCACCACTTTTGGCAAGGAACTTTGCATATGCAGGTATTCATTCAGTTAACAAGACACATATAGACCTTTTTTGTGTACCTCTACTGAAAAAGACTGTGGAAAGAAAAAGGAGGAAAGCTGAAGCAGGAAGGCAAAGAAATTAACTTGCAGTGATCATTTTCACTGCACTTCTGCATCATTGTGTTTGACTTTGCAAAGAGCCTGTAATGAAAGGATGCGTATTCCCATTTGCCAATGGAGAGATTAAGGCTCAGAGCAGATAAGTAATCTGCTCAAGTTCACAAACGAGGAGAAAGAGGAAAGGAAGACAAGAATGAGAATGAGGAAGTATGGTGGAGATTGTATCATATCCTTGACTTCAATTAATTTTCCATTATTTACGCAGCTTTCATTAAGTGCTAACTATGTAAGGTCCAGAGGGAGGAGGTTAGCTCACCTGTCCCCCGGGTACCATCTGGTGACTGGCCTCTGCAGGTCACAGAAAACGTAAAAGCAGATGTCCACTGTGGTACATGTATTCAATGCAGTACTACGCAGCCATAATAAAGAATGAAATAATAAAGAAGAAACATGGAGGGATTAGAGATTATCATATTGAGTGAAGTAAGTTTGGAAGAAAAAGACAAATACCATATGATATCACTGATATATGTAATCTAAAATATGACACAAATAAACATATTTACAAAACTCTAACAGACTCACAGACATAGAGAACATATTTGTGGTTGCCAAGGTGGTAGGAGGCAGGGGTGAAGCAGGGTTAGCAGGTGCAAACTATCATATAGAGAGTGGATAACCAACAATGACCTACTGCAAAGCAAAGGGAACTATATTCAATATTCTGTGAGGAACCACAATGAAAAAGAATATAAAAAAGGATGTATATATATATATATATATATATATATATATATATACTATAAAATACTATATATATACTATAAAAAGAATGTATATATATATACATATATATATGTATCATTGACTCACTTTGCTGTACAACAGAAATTAACACATTAACAATTAACAGAATTGTTATTAATATAACAATATAATATATTGTTTATAGAGCAATTAACAATTAACAGAAATTAAATTGTAAGTCAACCATATTCAATAAAATATTAAAAATATAAATATAGTCATAGTCCTTTTATAATATAAATAATATTCTTATTTCTTTAAAAGAAAGTAGACCTCTACTGTGCTAAGCTATTTGACTTTACAGAAGATCCCCTCCCCTGCGTCCCTTCCGTGTCTCTCTGGATACAGCCCCCATCTTACAAAGCCAGGTTCTTGAATCCCAGGAAAGAGGGGGAAGAAGGGACGCACCTTCCATTTTTCACTGAGATTCAAACTTCTGTTTTGCAAGAACAAAGGTCAACTTCCATGGACCAAGAACTATTATTTTGCTGAGAAAGCTGTTCTTGAGACTAAAGATGCTGACATTCCATGGGAAAAAAAAGCCAAATTCATGCCTGGAAGCAAATTTGTAAGAAATATACTTTTGTGTTGCCAAGGCAGAATTTTCTCTCATCTCTCCCTCCACCCATTCACCCCCCTGTTTTCACCACCATGCATATTCTTTTGGGGAAATAAATGTAACTAATCCCAGATCTAATTAATGACAGGCATATTTTTAAAAATGCCTCCTCATTTCTGGTTGGACATATGTCTCTCTTACCTTCTTAATTTAGGCACATAATCATGCATAGAACATGACCACTGTGGTAGCCAGAACAAACTCTTTACATTGTTAACTGGCTGTTTATTTGGGGTATTCACTTTTCTGGGTGTTTTGCCTCAGGTTTCCCGTATGTGAAGCGACTCAAGTGGTTTTCAAATCAGGTTCTGCAGAGGTTTTTTGGGGGCCCCTGAGGGATGGGGGGAGATGCAGAAGGTGAAATGCATGAAGCCTCTTTCACCCCTAAGCTCTGCTTTGGGCAGGGCACATGTGCTTTTATCTGCTTGATAAAGTTATGCTTCCTAATAAGATTACATTTGAAGAAAGGATTTTATCCATTTCTCCCTTCCATTGTAACATCCCATGGCTTTAGTCCTCGAAACTGACTTTCTCTAATGTATTTGGATGCACCACTACTCTGAAGCAGATTTTTCCTTCCTCAGATGAATTAATCAATTCATCACTTTATCACTGAATTTGTGGGGGCTGTAATGAAGGAGGGAGTCTCAGTGTTCAAAGCTGCCCCTGGAAAGTCTTCTGGAAGACATGGAGATGGGACTGTAGGAAGTGATTTGATAACACAAGTTGAATTCTCACCAGGGCCAGCTTAAGCAGAAGTACAGCCCAGGTAGCCTGATGTGAGGGTTTTTCAGAAGTCCACACTTCCCCAGAAAGTGTTTTACCCTGCCCACCAATGTCTGATGATTGACATGCCACTGGTGGGAGTTGAGCTTATAAATTTAGATTTTAATCTCATTGAATGTGTTAATAGCCCTGTGGGTGGGTCCCTAGAGAGTGGAGCACACATGTGCTCTTTCCTAGTTACTGGATAACTGAGAAAAGGATTTTCTGCAAAGCTTTGTGGTCTTCCCTGGTGATTCAGATGGTAAAGAGTCTGCCTGCAGTGTAGGAGACCTGGGTTCGATTCCTGGATTGGGAAGAGGCCCTGGAGAAGGGAATGGCTACCCAATGCAGTATTTCTGCCTGGATAATTCCATGAACAGAGGAGCTTGATGGGCCACAGTCCATAGGGTCATAGAGTCGGACATGACTGAACAACTAACACTTTTTTAAGCTAGTCGAATACTATGGGGTGTGAGAGAGAACTGAAAGAAAGATGCCAAAAATGGTCAGACCCTCAGTTTACTGATCCCTTCTCTACTGCCAAATTTCAGCAATCAGAGACCCTTGGACTCTCTAACAGGAAGGCCCCTTGGGGTATGTTCACCAATCTCTGACCAGCACTGAACACTGTCCTGATACATTGTGACCCTGGTTTTGCAAATACTCTCATGGAATAGAATTCGCCATCTCACAATCAACCCAAGTCCTTTTAGGGAGTGTTCTGGCTAAATGGAAACTTTTTCTCTATATTGACTCAAAACGTTCAGTGTTCCAGCAATTTTCACCCTTTATTCTGGGAACAATGCAGGCTTAATCCACCACTTCTCCCTAAACAGTCTACCCAGGGCTTAGAGGGAAGCATCCATCACGCCCCCCTTGACTCTACTCCTCCATCTCACATGGCTTTTCTACTCTAGTTAAACCTTCCAGTTTTCTTCTATTTTTCTCTCTTAACCAGGCTTCTAAACCTAACCTCCCTGGCCCTCAATCTGAATTCGCTTATTTTGGGCTGTCAGAGTCTCTTCTTGAGTTCCAGGCCCAGAGCTCAGCGTAACGAGGAACCCCGGGCACTTCCTCTGCCGAGGCTGACGTGACAGCTATGCTTTTCTTGACTAGGACGCCATTAGCTTATCTCTAGCAACTGCCTCCAACTGTTGCTAAGCATGCACTCAAGATAAATGTCTCAGTCTTTCTTTATGTGAATGGCTCTTAAATTAGTTCTCTCTAATCATGTTCCCAAGGGGTTGATTTTTAAAATTTAGATGGAAGCTGTGATGGTTAACTTGACTAGGCCATCACGCACCTAGTTATTTGGTTAAATATTATGTTGGGTGCACTTGTGAGAGCCTTTCTGGAAGAGACTAACATCTGGATTGGTGGGCTGAATAAAACAGATGACCATCCTAATGTAGCTGTGCATCACCCAACCCACTGAAGGCCTGGAAAGAACCAACGGGCAGAGGAAGGTTGAATGAACTCTGTCTGAATGCTTCACCTCAGCCATGACCTTCCTGGTTGTCAGGCCTTCTGACTCAGACTGGAATCTAAACCCTGGCTCTCAGGCCTTCATACCACACCACTGGTTTCTCCAGATTGGAAACATTGTGGGATATGACCCAACATCTTATGATAAATTATAAATATCTCCTATTGTTTTTTTTCCCTCTGGAGAACCCTGACTGATACACATTTCTCAACATTTTCTCCTGTCAATCTTAGTATTGTTAATATCAGACAGTGTCTTCAATGTAGGCTGCCAACCTACTCACTGCATGGATTCATTTTAGGCAGATGCCTGAAGAATTCACTTTCTATGAATTTGATCTGGTTGCCATATCCTGGGACCTTACAGAAGTGTCTGGCCCAGGACAGGCCCTTAATAAGTAACTGCTTGAATTATAAACAGATGAGTGACTGTTTGACCCATTCATATTCACCCAAATGAAGGACTTGATCAAGAAGAGTCTTTATGATCCAACAATCTGCAGGTGTGGTCAATGCATACAGCTGTGAATTCACTTCTTGCATCCCTGGGCTAAATGTCATCCCATATTTCTTTATCTTATCTTAAAGAATATCATGAGTTGTTTCATTAAATCACTTAAAAATTAAGATATAATTTATCTAAGAAGAAAATGAGATTGTTTTTATATTTTTCTATGATCACTTTCTTACAAAAAGAGATTTCAATTGCTTTTTCCACCCCGGGATAGAGTTCAACCTGAACCCAAAGACCTGAATTTGTTTAAGATGACTAAATATTAAAATTCTAATTGTTAATAAATGCACGCACACAGGCACACATAGACATACACAGTGGTGGCATGATAAAGAAATATGATTAGCATTTAATAATAGCATTGAAGAGTGGCTTGAGGATTTGTTAATTTCTTCTTTCTACCTTTTTCTTTTATTCCAGTTGCTTTTTTATGTGCATGAGTTACTCATTTTATAGTGAGACATAGGGAGTTTTAAAAAGTGGGTGTGTTTACCACTATCCTTTAACTTATACTGAACTTTAATTCCTTCTTAGTTACGTTATCCTACCCCTCAAGTTAAAGTTTATTAACATTGTGAGAGGAAACACAGCAAGCCAAAAAGTTAAAGACAAAGATTTCTCACCTGAGGCTGCCTCCCCAAATCTATACACGTATCCTCTCCCCTTGTCTTTAAAACCACACTTGCTGTTTTTTTGGGGAAAATTTTAATATCTTCAGTCTCCTCCAAGCTGTAGACTTCCTGACAATAGTTTACCAGTTTCAGAGGTTCATGGGATTCATAAGACATTTAGAATGCATACATATACATATGAGAAGGGAAAGTGTTAGAGTTACTCAGTCATGTCCAACTCTTTGTGACCCCGTGGACTGTAGCCTGCCATGCTCCTTTGTCTATGGAGTTCTCGAGGCAGCAATATTGGAGTGGTTAACTATTCCCTTCTCCAGGGAATCTTCGTGACCCAGGGATGGAACCTGGGTCTTCCACATTGCAGGCAGATTCTTTACCATCTGAGCCACCTGGGAAGCCCAGGTATGCACACACACACACATATCTGTATGAAATTGGTCTGGGGACATAGTTATGGAGTATGAGGTCTGCAAAGCTCCAGGCTTATAGAAGATTCAGGAAAAGCTGTGGTCTCTAAATTCAGAAAGCATCTAGTTGGTGGTAGGACTTCCATATTGGGAGCCATAGTGGGACATCCAGCAAGGTAAATCAGGTGTGAGGTTGTGTAAGCAAACTGGATCAATGCATTTACCCAAGAAAGCATAATAAAGCTCAAGAAAAGAAATATTAAAGCTTCAGGTCATCATGAGCAAATTTTGGAAAGGGTTTAGGGTCTTTCCCTAACATCTTGATGAGATAGAAAAAATAGCTTGGTTATTCTGATTCATTATATGCAGAAATGTAATCACAGAGAAAATACCTTAGTTGGCCAAATATTACCCACTGGCATCTGTGGCACTAGACAGAAGTCAGGATTCCTAGGGTGGAACTATTACCACTTTTTTCTTTCTCCGTGTCATACACACACATGCAGTTCCACCCCCACTCCCAATTCTGCTGCTTTTCCTTCAAGTTCAATGCCCTCCTGCCAGAAGTTGTCACCTGTCTTTTCTCAGAAGGCCTTGGTAAAGTTACACAGCTGAGCCTGGCAGGCGACTGCCCCAGGCCAAACAAACAAACAGAAGAGAAATCTTTCAGGCTGGGCACCAGGGAAAAGTGATCTTGATGCCGTCCGTGGTGTGAGCCGAGGCAATTGATGACTTGGCATTCTGTCTCCGAGTCATCAATCATACAGAATCAATCTCGGCTCCCTCAGGAGCTGGCCCCCGGCTCACATAATTCTCTCTCCCTGCCACCAACCTGAACAGTCTGATCCCAGTGGTGGGAACTGTTTTGTCCTGCGTTCAGCATTGATTCACTTGGCCTTCAGTAGTATTTTCTACATTCCCCAGAAATGTCACTTAATTTATTCTCTCCAAGGTGGCTAAGTTGCCTGGGTCTCACTGCATCAAACGGGGCAGGTGAGCAAAGAAACGTGTCTGCTTTTTTGTGTCAAAGGCACAGCCCCTGGAGCCCTAGGCCTGAAAGTCAGGACTGTGCTCCCAGGCTCCTGTGTTCTCTGAGGATGGGGCAGTGGACCAAGCCCAGGGGATATGGCCTGTTATGTCCCACATCCGTGTGTGGTTTTCATGAATTCTAACACTTCCGAGCTGTGTGATCTTGAACATCTTACCTAATCACTTAATGCCTCAGTTGTCTCTTCTGTTAAATAGTGATAGTAATAGCATTTACATCATGGAGTTTTAGGATTAAATTAGATTCAGGCAAAGTTGCTTAGTATGGTATAGGGCAGTATGATCAGTGTCTCTTCTGTTAAATAGTGACAGTAATAGCATCTACATCATGGAGTTTTAGGATTAAATTAGATCCAGGCAAAGTTGCTTAGTATGGTATAGGGCAGTATGATCAGTGAGTATAAGTTATTAATACTACGATTATTAGGAGACAAGATGTATAGGGTTGACTGTATTTATTATAATATCAGTGGCCATGAGGGGAATGGCCTTGAGAAAGTGACCTGTGTAGAAAGAACTATACTTCTTCTTCTTCTTTTTAATCACAAATAAGCCTTTCCATTATTTAGCTTCTTGCACTATTCACATAACAGAAACTGATAAACCCATGTTGTTGCTGTTTAATCACTAAGTCATGTCTGACTCTTTGCAACCCTATGGACTGTAGCCTGCCAGGCTCCTCTGTCCATGGGATTTCCCAGGCAAGAATACTGGACTGGGTTGTCATTGAACTACTCTTCTAACTTATCTCAGAATCCAACATCTGGCCAGCACCCACTTAGCTCAAAAATCTCAGAATAAGAGCCTGCCATAGACTAACTTCCTCTCAGAATTCATATGTTGAAACCTAATGTCCAATGGGGTGGTAATTGGAGGCAGGACCTTTGGGAGGTGAATAGGTCATGAGGGTGGAGTCTGCAAGTGGGATTAAATTCCTTATGAAAGGGACCCTACACAACTCCCCAGTCCTTCCCACCATGTGAGGTTACAACGAGAGACAATCATCTGTGAAGCAGGAAGCAGGCCTTGACCAGACACCCAATCTGCCAGCACCTTGATCTTGGACTTCCCAGTCCCCAGAACACTAAGAAAGAAACTTTTGTTGCTTGTAAGCTACCAAGGCTGTGGTGTTTTATTATAGCAGCCTGAACAGACTAAGGTAGAGTCTTTCTCTCCTAAACAATAGGGAGTGGGCCTTATAGAAACTGGCTGAACAGTTTGTGGCATGTGCTGGATGGACGAGAAGGAGGTGGAAGCAGCTAAACTTTGTGAACTTCAGGAGTTTTGTTCAGGAGAGCTCAGAGGGGTGTGCATAATGAAGGCGACCCCACATTCCTTCCCAGTGAAAGACTCCACTTTATGCCTCTTTGTAAAACGAGAAGAAAGAGGAGGAGGAGGAGGAGAAGGAGGAGGAGGAGCCTTGCTGGTAGGTGATGGGATTCTTTTCCAGACCAAGTGGGGAGGAGAGGAAAGACAACAGGCACAGGAGGGGGTCAGGCTGCAAACCCCTGGGAGGGGCAATGAGTTCTTACTTATCAGGCTAAATCTCAGTGCGTCTTTATGTCTGTGCCTGTCTTCTAGCAACTGGAATCGTCTTATTCCAAGCGATTCTCAGGCCTGCTTTATTTGTTATGAGACAAGGAGGCACTAATAAATTCCTCTGTGTGAGGTATTTAATTACATAATAATGTGTACACTAATCAGGGTAAATGTGTTTGTGAAAACACCTTGATATGGGAACAGTTAATCACCCAAGGCATTGCTTCTTAACACACCTTGGAAGTTAACTTAATTAAATTAATTAGAACAATGAAAAAATTGAACTGTTTATTGGTCCACAATGGCCTGAAGAAACACTCCCCGCCCCCCAAATGCAGGAACATCTCCCACACTGCAAACTATTTTTCCCCAAATCCTCAGCCCTTATGGTTATGGTTACACCCCAGAGCTTGCAGCTGGCCCAGCCTCCCCCGTGCCTTATCTTGGAGTCATTTCCTGTTAGAGACAGAAGGCAATCCATCTACGTGTCTGCAGGCCTGCAAGTGCATGTGCATCCACAAGCATGTGCACACATACATACACAGGTGCACACACATGCACATGCACACACTTATGTGCCTCTTGTGCACTTTACCAGAAGCTCAGGGAAATCAGGTAAGCTTTTACCCGGATTCCTCAAGTGTATATTTTGCAGTCAACCACTGAACAGGCCAGCCTATGCATTCTAAAGTGAAGGAAGGAGGAATGTTTTCTGAGGGATTATTATAATCATCATCATTGTCATTCCCATCATCTTTATCTGTTAATAATGATGGTGTTAATAATCTAAATTTGCATAGAGTTTTGGAGAAACCTCACTGTTCCTTAACCCCACTTCCCTCTCTACTTGGGCTTTGTATGAGGTGACAGAAAACACGGGATGCCTGCCCTGAGGAGCGTATAAGCTGTGGCATCTAACTCCTTATGTTAACAAACTTAAAAGCCATTGTGACAACTGAACAAGCATTGAACAGTTTGCCCATGAAATCAATCAATGAAGTGAGCTTGCACAGCAGGGATACCAAAGGCCACAGTGGGCGGGAGTCTTGTGTTGGGAGAGGAGCGTTTAGAATGATGGGCATCATGAGACCCCTAGAGATTGCCCCTCAGATCCAGGAAGAGGAGCCCCCAACCATCTGGTGAGTTGCATACATCATAGTCAGCTTGTCACTTACGGAGTATTAGATTAGTAGCATCCTTGGCCTTGACCCTGCCATAAAAGGACTATGGGAACATCCTCTTGCAAAACTGCCTCCCTAATGGGCAACAGCTAAACGAGCTACTTCTGTAGCCTAAATTCCCTACTACAAGATTGAGAGACTTCATGTGTATGGCCTGGAATTACTTTTTACATGTGTATTCTGGTTTCCTGTTTCAAAATTTAGAATAGGAATAAGTAACAAAGCTCTCATGGGTTCAGCATAAAGCTTCCTTTCTGAAAAGTCTGTCGGCTCCAGGATAAGAACATGAACTGGGGAGAGCATAGATAAGAGACCTCCTCCCACGAAGTGCAGGGCCTAGGAGTTTGTTTCCTCTGAGATTTTCCACTGTGCTCCTCATAAACTTACTGACGCAGCTTTCAGGATTGTATCCGATAAGTTAAGATGGAGGGTTCACAGACTCAGGAATAGGGAGAACAAACCAGGGGTTACCAGTGGGGAGAGGGAAGGGGGAAGGGCAACACAAGGGTAGGAGAGTGAGGGGTTCAAACTACTAGGTATCAAATAAGCTACAACATGAGGAACATAGCTAATATTTTATAATACCTGTAAATGGAGCATGAACTTTAAAAATTGTGCATCACTGTATTGTACACCTGTAACTTATATAATATAATGTTGTACATCAATAATGCTTCAATAAGAAAAGGTGGAGGCTTTGGAATCTGAACAAGTTACAGAGGCAAGTTTCCAACCAGCTCAAATACCCAATAGCTCAGTGCTGCTACGTTTCATCTCAAAAATCAGATTAGTCCTGGATCATCCTTTTTCTCCCTGAACAATGTTTGGGTCAGTTGGATCTTCTGTCAGTCAAGGTTCTTTGAGGAAACAGGGAGAGGAAGCACCCGGATGGGGTGGGTGACTAGGCAGCATTAAGGAAAATCAACAAAAGTTGTCGAAATTCCTCAGAGCTTTCAAGATCAGAGAAATACCAGCATTAGTGGCTCCGGCCAGGAGGAGTGGAGCAGTTGCTAGGTCCAGAGAGATCTGTAGTTGCAGTTGCAGAGAAGGTTTCTGTGGGGGAAACACAACCACAGCCAGTGTGTGGAATGCAGGGAAGGAGCTGGAGGAATATGCCTGTCTGCTCTCTCCTCCCACCCCATCATCTCTTGCCAGGGGCCCAGGAAGCCAGAGTGCTAGAGGGCCTGAATGATTTGGTCCATGGAGTGGTCAAGTAGTGTGAGTGGAGCTCAGATCAGCTGGTATTGTTCCAGAAAAATGGGGAGTGAGAGAATGGTCATGACATCCCTGGTCTCTGATGAATTGCTGGCATGACCCCTAGGGAAGGGTCCTCAGTTCACACAGGAAGGAATTTGAGATTATGTTGAATAGAGGGAAAGCAGATTTATTCAGGAGATACATGCTCCATAGACAGAGTGTGGTATGTCTCAGAGGGCAAGAGGTGGCTGCAAGGCATGAAGTTGTCCTGGAAAACCTTGAGATATGGGGTGGTTAGTTTACGGGCTGGGTAATTTCATAGGCTAATAAGTGGGAGGATCATTCCAACCATTTTGGAGAAGGGTTGGGGATTTCCAGGAACTGAGCCACTGCCCACTTTTTGGCCTCTTATGGTCAGCCTCCAGCCTTGGAGCAGTAGGGGTGTTGCATTTGCTAATGAGATGGTTGGATGGCATCACCAACTCAATGGATATGAGTTTGGGTAAACCCCGGGAGTTGATGATGGACAGGGAGGCCTGGCATGCTGCAGTCCATGGGGTCTCAAAGAGTCAGACACGACTGAGCGACTGAACTGACCTGACTGAGCTGAATGTATTACAATGAATGTATAATGAGGCTTAAGGTGTGCTGGAAGTTGAATCTTCTGCCATCTTGGGCCTAATTGGTTCTAACCAATATATGGTTAACTTCAACTGCCATGTCATTCTTTTAAGGGTTGTGACCTGCCCCCTTCCCTCCTGTCAGATTATGAGTAGAAGAGAAGTATTTTATAAAAGGGAAATTGACAACAAATGCATCATGAATTTAATTTATTATTTATCATTATATTATTTACATATATTATTATGCATCATATATTGTTACATTATGTAATTTATTCTTTCTACATTAGGGTCATAAGTTTTCCGTCCTACAGTATTATTTAAATGCTCCATATATTGAAATAGATACTAAAGTTTAAGCTACTGCCAGGCCATAACTTCAGCTTTACTACTTCTCTCCAGACAGTTCTGTGTGTGTCTTCGAGGTGTTCACTGGGGAGGAGCTTGCAGATAGAGATTTGCAGTGAACCACTAAGAAGGCTGGCTCCAGACTCCAGTCTGCAGGACACTAAATGAAGGGAGAAATGCACATGTAGAAGAATGTGCTGATCAGCAAGGCACAGGGGTGATGAGAATTTTGCTCTCTTTAGATGCTCTGGTTTTCAAGTTCCTGAGTTAGATCATACCTGCAAACTCTATTCAGACCTCCATCTACCATCCCTGCCAAACATACCTACTTCATTCAATAATAGGTTAATTATCCAACTAACCTCTGCCAAATTTCTAGTCTGGGTGAGGCACATATTAGGGACATTGTGCATATTAGGGTCTAGTAAGGAATTTCAGTGAGGGAAGTAAATGAACTCAGCATAAGGCAATATACATTGCGATGCACACCTTGAAAAGCATAAAAGCAATGTGCTACCAGAGTTTAGAGAAAACAGAAGACATGCCTAGCAGGGATAATGAGGAAAATCTCCATGGGAAAACGAGTATTTGAGGTCTCAAGGGATGAAGCTTGTCAAAGGAATTTGCTCAGTGTTCCCTCTCTTGCTCCCTTCAACTAGCTTGCCTTTGTTCATTCTGTCATTAAACCACCTGGAAAGCCAGCTTTGGGTCTTCTTTTTCAGTTTTCAGGGCCTAGATAAAGTCTTTCCTATTCCAAGGAGCATTCCTCTGTTAATCCAGGTCACACTGATGTCCCACTGCCCAAGGCTGAGCTCCATCCTTGCTGTGCTGACCTCTTCATGGGCTGAGACTTGTTTTTGCCAACCACACTCTGAGCAAGCAGCACACTTGCTTCATAAGTAGCTTCCGTGTTGCCGATCTGTGTTCTGGAAGACAGTACTGTCCAAATGGGGCCCGCAGGGGGACAGATAGGTCAGAGTGCTGTCTTTCATCTCAGTGATACACCCCAGATCCTGGAGAAGCACAATCATAGGAAAATCGGATCTTCTGACCATGAAACAGGGGGTGATGGATAAACTCAGCTCAGTGGCAGGGACTCCACACCCACTGAGCTGATGATCTGAGTTTCTGGGCCGTTTATCCATCTCCAAGTTAACTTTTTTCTCAAAGATGATTACAGAGGAAAGATGTGAACGTAAGCGGAAAAAAGGTCCTCCGTGCCTCGTTAGCTCAATCCTCCTGTAATTACAGCCCCATCAGATGGGAAGGACAAACGTGTTCCCAGAATGTGATTCTTCAGCATAGCTTTCCTCATTCATCACCAATGCTTGGCCCCAGACTCCCACCCTTCCCCTGCCCCTCCTTCCCTCCCCAGATCTCATTCTGGTTCCCTTCTGGCTTTTTCCAGAAAAGGACCCAGGACCTGAAGGCCCCAACCCCTCCTTTATGGGAAAAGTAGGAGTTTAGAGCTAGTCGCTACTTTTTACTATTCTTTTCTGCATGAATTCTTGGTAGTTCTCCAATACGTTTTGCCTTTTTAGGAGGGCAAAAGGCAGAAGGCAAGAAAAAAAAAGGAAAAAGGAAAAAAGATCTTTCATTTCTTCCACACAGTTGGATGCTTTCCCCTGAAGTTCATACATAAATCTCAGAACAGCATGTGGTGAAGGCAGATAACACATGCCCAGAGGGGGCTGCAGGCCAGCTCAGGGAGGGACTGACCCTGGTGACCCCAGATGGTGCAGCTGGCGGTCACAGGCCTTCGCATGCCTTCCATGATTACAAAAATTGTTGGATAATCCAGATGTGTTCGACATACTACAGCCCCAACCGGGCCAAAACTGATCTGAAAGTTTGTGTGGAATTTCCTGTCTCTTTAGCTGGACAGGATCCATACCTGTTTGCATGCCATTTATTTCCACAGATGCTATTCAGTTCTGTTCATCCCCTTTGACCCTATTCAATCCAAATGTAGACAAAGGTCCAACACAGAAATTTTCAGGACTTCCCTGTTAGCCCAGTGGTTAAAACTCTGTGCTTCCACTGCAGGGGTTGTGGTTTCAATCCCTGGTTGGGGAACTAAGATCCCACATGGTGGGGCAGCAAAAAAACCAATTTTTCATGGTTTTTCATTTTTGCCAAGCAGTATGGTAGCAGTGAAGGCTCTCTATCACACAACCTGGTTCTTCTCTGAGTCTTGGGTCCCTGCCTTTCCTACTAAACTAGAGAAGTGGCTGAACAAACACAAGGGGATCAGAATCCTTTTGGTTGGCCTGTCTTTTAAGCCTACACCTACAATTGGTCCAGAATTCATTCATTGATTCTCAGTATCCTTTAATTGATTGCTCATGGCTTCATAGACCGAGGCAGCTCACATTTACTATTGACAGTCAATATGCTAAGTGTGAAGGGTATAATGATGAATGTGAAAAGGTTTTTCCTTCATGGAATTGGGACAAATCCATGAATTTCTCTTCTTTCAATCAGCAGTTCCCCTCTATCTCTCAAGGGACTTGCCCAGAAGCCCCAACATTCTTCACCACCCCCCCAGCCCTCCTGGTCTGAACTTTCTTCTTCCTCCCTTAAGTTGCATGTCACGGTCACAGGTATGGAGTTACCCTTGAGTAGAGGAGCAGATGAAAGCTCTCCCTTCCCCTAACTGAGGATGCAGCATTTTTTTCTCTTTAAATCTTAGTTGATTGACAGCCAGCTAGAACATCTTTTCTATTTCTGAGTTGAGCTTCTTATACTGTCTTCTTCTCTGTGGGCCCTTGATTATTTCTAGGTTGCATGGAAGTCCAGTGAAACAGTGAAGCTCTGGGGTTACATTTACTCTTTACTGAGTATGTCTTACACCAGGGACACCTGAGGTGCCATGCCAGAGGTGGGGTTTGAGGATAAACAGGGTCCAGAGTTTGCCTCCAAGAATCATATGGTTTAGGTAGCAGAAATCATGCACACACCAAATAATTTAAAAAACAAGAAGGAAATTAATAATATGAAGAATATAACTGAAGTTCTATTTCTGGATGGATATTTATATATGAGATTTGAAGTATATATATATATATATATCAAATATTGATTTGATATTGATTCTCAGTATCCATTGATTGATTGCTCATGACTTTATAGCATGTATATATATATGTACATATTATATATATTCTCACTATATATACATATATTCTCATATATATATGTATATACATATACACACACACATATATATGAAATTCCCTGTGACTCAGACAGTAAAGAATCTGCCTGCAATGTAAGAGACTCAGGTTCTGTCCTTGGGTTGGGAGGATCCCCTGGAGAAGGGAATGGCAACCCACTCCAGTATTTCTACCTGGAGAATCCCATGGACAGAGGAGCCTGATGGGCTGCAGTCCATGGGGTCACAAAGAGTCGGACACGACTGAGTGACACACACAAATATGCATATTTTAAATTGAACTACAGTCAATTTATTAATACAATGTGTTAGTTTCAGGTGTACAACATAGTGTTTCAATTACACACGCACACACACACACACACACACAGAGCTGTTTTTCAGTCACTAAGTCGTGTCCATCGCGACCCCTTGAGCTGCAGCATGTCAGGCTTCCCTGTACCTCACTAGCTCCCTGAGTTTGCTCACACTCATGCCTTCTTTGACTCACTGATGCCATCCAGCTGTCTCATCCTCTGTACCCTTCTTCTCTTGCCCTCAGTCTTTCCCAGCATCAGGGTCTTTTTGAATGAGTCAACTCTTCACATCAGGTGACCAAAGTATTGGAGCTTCAGCACCAGTCCTTCTAATGAATATTTAGTGTTGATTTCCTTTAGGATTGACTGGTTTGATCTCCTTGATGGCCAAGGGGCTCTCGAGGGTCTTCTCCAGCATCATATATCAAAAGCATCGGTTCTTCAGTGCTTAGCTTTCTTTATGGTCTAAATCTCACATCCATACATAACTTCTGGAAAAACCATAGCTTTGACTATATGGACCTTTGTTGGCAAAGTGATGTCTCTGCTTTTTAATACACTGTCTAGATTTGTCATAGCTATTCTTCCAAGGAGCAAGAGTCTTTTAATTTCATGGATGCAGTCACCATCCACATTGATTTTGGAGCCCAAGTAAATGAAATCTGACACTATTTCCACTTTTTCCCTACCTATTTATCATGAAGTGATGGGACCAGATGCCATGATCTTCGTTTTTTGAATGTTGAGTTTTAAGTCAGTTTTTTCACTCTCCTCTTTCACCTTCATCAAGAGGCTCTTTAGTTTCTCTTTGCTTTCTGCCATAATGCTGGTGTCATCTGCATATCTGAGGCTATTGATGTTTCTCCCTGCAGTCTTGATTCCAGCTAGTGCTTCATCCAGCCCAGCAGTTTGCATGGTGTACTCTGCATATGAGTTAAATAAGCAGGGTGACAAGTTTTGGCATTTTCCTTTCCCAATTTTGAACCAGTCCATTTTTCCATGTACGGTTCTAACTGTTGCTTCTTGACCTGTATATGGGTTTCTCAGGAGGCAGATAAAGTGGTCTGGTATTTCGATATCTTTAAGAATTTTCCACAGTTTGCTGTGATCCACAGAGTCAAAGGGTTTAGTATAGTCAATGAAGCAGATGTAGATGTTTTTCTGGAATTCTCTAGCTTTTTCTATGATCCAACAGATATTGACAATTTGATCTCTGGTTCCTCTGCCTTTTCTAAAACCAGCTTGTACATTTGAAAGTTCTTGATTCATGTATTGTTGAAGCCTAACTTGAAGGATTTTGATCATCACCTTGCTAGCATGTGAAATGAGTGGAATTGTGTGGTAGTTTGAACATTCTTTGGCATTGTCCTTCTTTGGGATTGTATTGAAAACTGACCTTTTCCAGTCGTGTGGCCACTGCGGAGTTCTCCAAATTTGCTGGCATATTGCATGCAACACTTTAATGGCATCATCTTTTAGGATTTGAGATAACTCAGCTGGAATTCCATCAGCTCCACCAGCTTTGTTCATAGTGATGCTTCCTAAGGCCCACTTGACTTTGCACTCCAGGATATCGAGCTCTAGGTGAGAGATCACACCATAGTGGTTACCTGGGTCATTAAGATCTTTTTTTTAATATATTTCTTCTGTGTATTCTTGCCACCTCTTCTTAATATCTTCTGCTTCTGTTAGGTCCATACTGTGGTACAATTTCTCATACCAATTTTGAAATCATTGCTACTAATCAAAGAATATAAAACTCTTCAGCAGAAAATGTAAAGCATAATTAGGATGGGTTATGTGTTGAGATGAGAAATCAGTCAATGAAAGGAAGGTATAATGTGTGATTGTAGTGTTCATACCACAGAATAATGATGGATGAGCCCAACAAGTGTATGTATTTCACCACCAACCTGGCCTCTTCTTTGTAATTCCTGCCCTACATAGCAGAAGGGTGACAGTATTTATAGTTTAAAAGCAAAATACAGCAAGAAGTAGATTATTTGGCCAATTTTTCCAGTCCTAGAAATCTGAAGATGATGGTCTACCAGAGGAAAATGTTATAGACACAAAGAGTAGGATGAGGCTTTTGGAACTCTGGAGCCTGCCTGCATCCCTTTGATAGTTTTGGATCACATATTAGCACCAGATCCTTGTGACCTCACTGTGATTAGCAGCCATGGTTTGTTAGTACCCATCTTTATAGTGCTTGATCTGTGGGTTTATTCTTATCCTCTTACATATGCTCTATGTAAGGAAAGTTGAAAGACAAGGCTCTGTTTAATAGGAAATAGAAAAGACCAAGACAGCAGGAAAGCTATAATGAAATTAGCTGTCATCGTATGAAGAAAAGGACAGAATGGGTCTGTATACGTTTAAGTTAATTTTTTTATTTTCCAGTTGAAAAATCCCAGCACACATGGAATAAGTTCTAAGGGCTTTGGAAGGATTGGTATAGATTGTAGCCACTTGACGACAGCCTGGGTTTTTACTGAAAGAATATGTGTTCATTGTCATGGGTTGCTGGGCTTTGATGCTGGCTTGGAATGGCTAAAGGAAGGGTCATAGTGTTCTAGCAGGGAGATTGGAATTCTGGAGTGGATTTCCAAACCTCCTGAATTTGCCATTCTAGGCGTCCTTAGTGTGCCTCTTTTGATTGAAAAAATGCACAATCTAAAAGTTGAGAATTGTATTTTACTCAGTGGACTCTGAAGACTTAAGCCCCGGAGACAGCCTCTCAGATAAGTTCTGAGGATCTGCTCAGGGAGATGCAGGAGGAGCCTGGGGATACATCTTGGGGAACCAGGATACATAGGAGTTCTTGCAACAAAATCTTGCAACAAAAATCTAGATAGTCAGAAAGTCAAAAGATTACTGCTAATTAAAGAAAATCTGACATCTCAAGTTAATGAATTTATCATTTTTCTATATATGAGATGATGGAAGCATCTAGCCTCATTGAAACATTCCTGTGATATACATCTTTACTATCTATGGTCAATATCCTGCCTTTTCCCATCATGAATTCCCTTCGTTGCACGGTCTGGGGCAGCTGCAGGAGTTTAAAGCTTGAAGGTTGATGTCCTTTGTTAACTGATATGGCAGGTAAGATTCTTCATCCACACCTCTTCACTTCTATAGTTATGCTCAATGCTGAAGTGGGCATACAATAAAAGTTAAAAATTATTATTGACTAATAATGTATGTTCAATAACATTTCAGTTGAATGAATGGATTGTATTCTGTACAAAAGAAAAGAAAATTGCAAAGGAAGCAATAATCTAGTAAAGTCATATAATTCATTCCAGAACTCAGAATTAGTAACTTTGGAGTTACCCACTTTTATTGGAAGAACCAGTATATACTTCTTCTGTGGGTGTTGTTTACTGTGAGGGTTTGTATGTACTGAGGCACTACTATGTGATTTTCTATGGGAGGATATTTACGAGGGCATTATGAAATTGACTAGCCATGAAGCTGTGCTTCTGCATACTACACACAGTAGGGTTTGCTTCTCACCTGGGGGTGGTGTGCTGAGCTCTGGCGGTCCGCAATTGTGTGTGTTTTATAAGGAAATCATGTATGGATGTGAGAGTTGGATAATAAAAAAGGCTGAACACCAAAGTACTGATGCCTTCGAACTGTGATGCTAAAGACTCTTGAGAGTCCTTTGGACAGCAAAGAGATCAAACCAGTCAATCCTAAAGGAAATCAACCCTGAATATTCATTGGAAACCCTTATGCTGAAGCTGAAGTTTTGAATACTTTGCCCTGATGCGAAGAGCTGACTCACTGGAAAAGACCCTGATGCTAGGAAAGATTGAAGGCAGGAGGAGAAGGGGACGACGGAGGATGAGATGGTTGGATGGCATCACTGACCCAATGGACATGAGTTTGAGCAAACTCCGGGAGATGGTGAAGGACGGGGAAACCTGTCCACAGGGTTGCAGAGTCAGACACGACTGAGTGACTGAACAGCAACAACAAATGTTCACATGATCGTATTGGGAGAAATCAGAGTGGGAAGGCGATGACTCACTCAGGACTACCTCATGACGGGCACTCATGCCTAGTTCACTCTGGGTGGGCAAAGGAAATGCATCTCCACCACAACCTGGGGTCTAAAATCAGATCACAGTTACTCTATCTCTCTGGAATGTGCTGAAGACTAAGGAAACTGCTCTTCTGTTGGTTCCTGATGTGCTCAGGGGCCCTTGGCAAAATTCGTAATGCCCAGCTCCTCTCTCTCTCCCCTTTCAGCCCTCTTCTGCCCCAGATTAAGTGCTAGGACCTCATGGGAGATCTCTCATTTCCCAGGCATGTGATCATTCCTCTCCTGCCAGTGCTCTGGGGAGCACTGCAGCATCTCACTTGACTCTTTCTTATGGCTCTCACACAACTCGCTGTCTGTGGGGTCCGTCTTATGCTGAGAGTTCTCCCTGATGACTAATGAGCATTACCTCCTCCCTGAGCCATCGCTTAACCCAAGAGAGGGTGTTGTCTCTCCTTCTGTGAAAGTGAAAGTGTTAGTCGCTCAGTCATGTCGGACTCTTCGCAGTCCCATGGACTGAGGTCCGCCAGGCTTCTCTTTTCATGGAGTTCTCCAGCAAGAATACTGGAGTGGTTGCCCTTTGCTTCTCCAGGGGATCTTCCCGACCCAGGGATCAAACCCAGGTCTCCTGCATTGCAGGCAGATTCTTGACCACTGAGCCACATGGGAAGACCTGAGTGAGAGTTCTCTGGGAAACCAAAGGATCCTGAAGGATCTATCAGAATAAAGTTCTTATGATAGAAAGTTCAGGAGGGGATTTTTTCTTTTTAATGAGAGTTTCAACTTTCATATATAGTTTTAAGATGATTCCTTCCTCCTACTCCCAAATCAAAGAGCCTAGTAGACAACTTGGCCATGATCCTATCAACATTTCTCTGATTTGTAAGCATTTGGGTCACCATGCAAGTCACCCTGCTTGCCCACTGACTCTGTCCCACATCTTGAAATCAGCATTAACTCCTCCTCTCCCTATTAACCAGTCAGTCGAAAACTGCTTTCAGTTTTACTCCTTCAGTGGCTGTTCTTTCATCCCAAGCCTGTGTGGTATCCCACCATCCAGCCCACCAGCATCACTGCCTCCCTCTTTTCTCTGGATCTGTTCTCTCCTTCTTCCAGGATGCCAGAAAAGCTAATGCTGCTCTCTTCTGCAAGGCTGACATGCTTGTTACCTTTCCCTGACCGAAAGTTTGTTCCAATCACTTCAAATGCTATAGATTGGATCTCTTGCTCTGTGGGTCATGCCTATATGAGGGATTCCCTAGTCTGATCCCATAGTTCCAACTTCATTCCCCATTTCTCTGCTTTGCACACAAAAATGCATTCACACTGTACCAACACATTGCACATACACACACATACATGCATGCTCATACACACATGTATATACATGTACACACTTGCACGCATATACTCAGATACACATATATCACAGATATAAATTCACTCTCACATAACTATTCTTTGAAAAACACACATTGTACTTGTCTGTATTCTGAAAACTTTGTATTCCCACCTCTGCTGGATCAGTCATGAAAGTCTAGTTTAGATGTTACCTATTTCTAGAATACCCCATTGATTCTTTTCCAGTATAATCTTACCCTACTTGTCAAAATACAAAGGAAGGTTGGAGGGCAGAGTTATTATTTACTGAATATTTGCTTGAAAACAGTATGTTTTACATTAAAATTAATTTTTATAATAACTTGTAAAAGAGATACTACTGTCCTCCTTTTGCAGATGAGGAAAAAGACAATAAACAGTTGGGTCAATTTCTCTCTTTCTCCTAAACTTCACTCAGCCTAGAAATGGCAGGGAAGGAGTTATTGCCTTGTATTCATTTTTTTTTTTTTTTTTTTTGCTCAAATCCATACTTTCTCTCCTTTTCTAAGAGGTCTTGCTAAAGCTCCTCTAAAATGTTGTAACACTGTATTTTTGTGTGAAACATGCCACCTCTCTCCTTGTCTTATCTCCCTTAGATCTTTTAGAGTGTGAGCTCCGTGACTTGCCCACTGTGTAGACTTCAGAATCAATGCTCTTGAGAAGCATCTGAACTTCATTTTGGTTTTACATCTCCAAAATGGAGCTAAGATATGGATCCTTTCCACTTCAAGGGTTGTTCTGAAGAGTGCCTAAATTTTTCTGAGATAGTAAACATGAAAGCACTTTATAAACTACAAAGCACCGAGCACACACACTTGATTCAGCACAAACATTTATTAGGCACCTCACATTGCTAGAGACATAAAGAAGAGGAATGATCCCCACTGTCAAAGATATTGCATCCCAGGAAGAGGAGATATGTAAATAGAAAATAATTTCAGGATAATGTAAAGCACATGACCATGAAAGTATGACCACACTATAAAGACAGGCAAGTGGATGAATGAAGGTCAACGGTGTGTCTGGTGCTGGAAGATGGATCAGATGGACGAAACTTTACAGAGGCAGATATTCCAGGCAATGGGGTCAATAGAGGCATGTACTGGGATGATTCTTATTTATTGAAGGAATAAATGAATTAATGTCTGGAAAGACTCTGCCCCTAGGTAAGGCAATCCTGAAAGTGACTCACATGGGTTCTTCTGATGATTTTCAAGTTCTAGCTAGGAAGCATCTTCTGAAACTTTCTCCCTTGCCTTTGTTCACCCATCCTACCCCACCAGCATTTATATAGAACTTTTGGAACTCACTGACAACCTTTTCTTTTAAAGATTTAACTATTATAACTAGGTATCATGTATTATGCTTTTAATAAACTTGCAAGGTGGAAAAAAAAGAAAAAAAAATATAAAATAACTGAGGTTCAGAGTGATGAAATAATGGCATCAAAGTCAAACATCCATAGTCTTAGAGGAGGAATTTGAACCCCTGACCTACATATGAAAGAGGCAATGTGCTGTCTGCCTGTGAGCTGAAGCATGTGACTAGAGAGGGTCAAGAGGGAGCCTGGAGTAGTGGCTTAGGTAGCTTTTATTTTAGGATAATGACCTGAGTGATCAGGTGGAAAGATCAGACAGTTTTCAAGAGAAACAGAAAGTATCACTTGTTTCTTCTCAAAGTAATGATTTCTAGGGTGGGAACTTTATTCCCCATCAACCCTTTAAGTGTATCCTACAAGACTTTCCACTGCTACACCATCTCCAATCATAGGATAGCTTCCAAGACAGTAAAGCTTGACTTTGTGCTTGAGTATAAGACAAAGTCATAAATTTGTGTCTGATTCCTCTTAGTTCTCTTTTGAGCCTACCATAGAGTTGTCACATTCTAGAAGACCAATCAAAATTTAATGAATGGATGGATGGATAAGTAAATGAATAAATTTAGGTGTCAGCAGCATGAGTGATTTTTCTGCAAATGAACTTCTTCTGGGTCTAAAAGCAAATGCTCTACACCGAAGAATACATCTAGCATAAATATGACTTTCAACTCCCAGATCAAAACCCATGGCCTCCAGAAAGGCCTCCCTAGTCAGCCCTAGACTTTCTCTTACCTTTCCAGTCTTCTTACCTGCCATTGTTTGTCTCAAACCTTTCCCTTACTTTGCTCTAGTATTACTGAACTACTGCAAGATATCCTGCAGTCTTGTTAGATGTTCTTCCTTGGGTTGAAACACTCTGCTCTCTGTCATTTCCTCCTTTTCATCAGGTAGGTCTTGATCTAGAAGCCTTCCCTTATCCTCTTGTTCCAAGTCTGAGCTAGATGTTCTTTATTTGAACTTCCAAGACTCATGGATTTCCCTACCCTCAATTGCCTATTTGCTTCTTCATTTTCTTCCGTAAACTGCAGGCACCTTAAGAACAGGAAATTTAATTTGTGGTCCCAGGGACTTGGACAATGTCTGGCACATACTTGGTGTTCAAAATATACCTATGATAGTAACAAACAAATGGGCAAATACAACCAAGCTCTGTGAATGTGAGAGTGGGTGTCCCTGTGCTTGGGTAGCACCTTCTCACATAAAGGCTGCTCTAAATCCATGAAAAGTGACTGAGTAAGAAGATGGGAAAGATGCTTATGAGGCTTCTGTGTAATTTTAATGGGCTTTTATGCATCCTACTTCATTAATAAAGGAAGAATGGAATACTCCAGCATTTTTTTATCTCCCATCTGTATTCAAATACAACTGAATTTCTCCCCAGGAAAATTTCAGGATAAATTAATGATTTTCATTTTCTCAGAAAACACATTTTTTCCTGAATGGATAAACTGTTGACCCAACATAAAAATATGATTTCCTGCCTAATAAAGGAAACTGGCTGATATAGTGTGCTGTAAAATGACCTTTGGTCTTGCCATGACTGTATGTGCCTTGGGTTGAGTGGGGTCATCCTCTGTAGGGGAGAATATGGGGCTACAGTGAAGGTGCTTCTGCTTTGGGGTCACCATTCCCATGGCCCAGTCAGTTCTGGCTGAGTTTGACTTTCCCAGTCAGTCCAGGGTAAGTGCGGTCTCAGCTTAACCTGTTGAGTGACTGTCCTTTTGCAGTCTGTCAGCTGTAGGTGGCTAGGTCTTGACACATAAGACACTGGCCTTGAAGGCAGTTCTCTGCCTTCATTTACATTTACATATGTAAATGCTTTACATAAGCATTTAACCATCCCATCTTTGACAACCAATTAGTTTAATAAATGCTTCTGGAAGACACAGAGAAAAAGGGAGAAATAGGTTGAATAGAGAGTTTACCACAGATATCTGTGAGAGAAAGTTAAGAGAGAGGGCTGCCCCATGAATGCTGGATACTCTAGAGACCAGATCAGAAGTCCTTTCCCTGTAGGAGATAAGAGTTTGTGAGAGGCCCACAGGGAAAAACTATAAAACCTGGGGTTCCTGGAGGCAGTCTCTAGTCAGAAGAGGAACCCTAGCTGGGCCTACAGAGAAGACCAGAAACACTCCAGAAGTTGCAAGGTCCTCATCTCATTCTATCTTGATCTTGGTACTTTGTTAAATAAGGTGGGATTGAGGCAGAGGGATGGAGGTCTATGGCTAAGAGGGCTCTGCAAACCAAGCCACCTTTGGCTAGTAATTACACTGTTGTTAACACCCCTTGTTGTTATTGTTCAGTTGCCAAGTCATGTCTGATTCTTTGTGATCCCATGGACTGCAGCATGTCAGTCTTCCCTGTCCTTCACTGGCTCCTGGAGTTTTCTCAAATTCATGTCCATTGAATCAGTGATGCCATCCAACCATTTCTTCCTCTATCACCACCTTCTCCTCCTGCTTTCAATCTTTCCTAGCACTGAGGTCTTTTCCAATGAGTTGGCTCTTCACATCAGGTGTCCAAATTATTGGAGCTTCAGCTTCACCATCAGTCCTTCCAATGAATATTCAAGGTTGATTTCCTTTAGGATTGACTGGTTTGATATCCTTGCTGTCCAAAGGATTCTCAGTTGGAAAGTATCAATTCTTTGGTGCTCAGCCTTTTTTATGGTTCAATTCTTACATCCATACATGACTACTGGAAAAACCATCAGTTCAGTTCAGTTCAGTTCAGTCACTCAGTCGTGTCTGATTCTCTGCGACACCATGAATCACAGCACACCAGGCCTCCCTATCCATCACCAACTCCTGGAGTTTACTCAAATTCTTGTCCATTGAGTCGGTGATGCCATCCAGCCTCTGCCATTTCCTTCTCCTCCTGCCCCCAACCCCTCCCAGCATCAGGGTCTTTTCCAATGAGTCAACTCTTCGCATGAGGTGGCCAAAGTAATGGAGTTTCAGCTTAGCATCAGTCCTTCCAGTGAACACCCTGGACTGATTTCCTTTAGGATAGACTGGTTGGATCTCCTTGCAGTCCAAGGGACTCTCAAAAGTCTTCTCCAACACCACAGTTCAAAAGAATCAATTTTTCAGTGCTCAGTTTTCTTCACAGCCCAACTTTCTCATCCATACATGACCACTGGAAAAACCATAGCCTTGACCAAATGGACCTTTGTTGGCAAAGTAGTGTCTCTGCTTTTTAATACGCTATCTAGTTTGGTCATAACTGTCCTTCCAAGGAGTAAGCATCTTTTAATTTCATGGCTGCAATCACCATCTGCAGTGATTTTGGAGCCCCCCCCAAAATAAAATCTGACACTGTTTCCACTATTTCCCCATCTATTTCCCATGAAGTGATGGGACCAGATGCCATGATCTTAGTTTTCTGAATGTTGAGCTTTAAGTCAACTTTTTCACCCTCCTCTTTCACTTTCATCAAGAGGATTTTTAGTTCTTCTTCACTTTCTGCCATAATGGTGGTGTTATCTGCATATCTGAGGTTATTGATATTTCTCCTGGCAATCTTGATTCCAGCTTGTGCTTCTTCCAGCCCAGCATTTCTCATGATGTACTCTGCACATAAGTTAAATAAGCAGGGTGACAATATACAGCTGTGACATTCTTCTTTTCCCCTTTGAAACTAGTCTGTTGTTCCATGTTCAGTTCTTTTTTTTTTTTTTTTAGTTTATTATTTTACTTTATAATATTGTGTTGGTTTTGCCATACATTGACTTGAATCCTGCATGGGTGTCCAGTTCTAACTGTTGCTTCCTGACCTGCATATAGGTTTCTCAAGAGGCAGGTCAGGTGATCTGGTATTCCCATCTCTTTCAGAATTTTCCACAGTTTATTGTGATCCACACAGTCAAAGGCTTTGGCATAGTCAATAAAGCAGAAATAGATGTTTTTCTGGAACTCTCTTGCTTTCTCGATGATCCAGCAGATGTTGGGCAATTTGATCTCTGGTTCCTCTGCCTTTTCTAAAACCAGCTTGAACATCTGGAAATTCACAGTTCACGTATTGCTGAAGCCTGACTTGGAGAATTTTGAGCATTACTTTACTAGTGTGTGAGATGAGTGCAATTGTGTGGTAGTTTGAGCATTCTTTGGGATTGCCTTTCTTTGGGATCGGAATGAAAGCTGACTTTTTCCAGTCCTGTGGCCACTGCTGAGTTTTCCAAATTTGCTGACATATTGAGTGCAGTACTTTCACAGCATCATCTTTCAGGATTTGAAATAGCTCAGCTGGAATTCCATCACATCCACTAGCTTTGTTCATAGTGATGCTTTCTAAGGACCACTTGACTTCACACTCCAGGATGTCTGGCTCTAGGTGAGTGATCACACCATTGTTATTATCTGGGTCATGAAGATCTTTTTTGTACAGCTCTTCTGTGTATTCTTGCCACCTCTTCTTAATATCTTCTGCTTCTATTAGGTCCATATCATTTCTGTCTTTTATCGAGTCCATCTTTGCATGAAATGTTCCCTTGGTATCTCTAATTTTCTTGAAGAGATCTCTAGTCTTTCCCATTCTGTTGCTTTCCTCTATTTCTTTGCACTGATCGCTGAGGAAGGCTTTCTTATCTCTCCTTCCTATTCTTTGGAACTCTGCATTCAAATGGGAATATCTTCCCTTTGCTCCTTTGCTTTTTGCTTCTCTTCTTTTCACAGCTCTTTGTAAGGCCTCCTTAACAGCCGTTTTGCTTTTTTGCATCTCTTTTCCATGGGGATGGTCTTGATTCCTGACTCCTGTACAATGTCATGAACCTCCGTCCATAGTTAATCAGCCACTTTGTCTCTCAGATCTCGGAAAAACCATAGCTTTGACTATATAGACCTTTGTTAGCAAAATGATGTCTTTGCTTTTTAATATGTTGTCTAGGTTTGTCATAGCTTTCTTTTCAAGGAACAAGATCTTTTAATGTATTTTTTAATGTGTCCCATTGGCTAGATCCAATTAGAAAACTAATTGGCTAGACCAAATTAGAAGACTCAGAATACCACAGTGGGTTGCCATGCAATGCCCTCCTCCAGGGGATCTTCCCAACCCAGGGATTAACTCAGATCTCCTGCATTGCAGACAGATTCTTTACCAGCTGAGCTACCAGGGAAGCCCTAATAAGCACAGCATAGCAATTGGCTAGACCCAATTAGAAGACAGAGGGCAAAGGAACCCATTTATATAGTTGATTAGGGCTCAGAGCAAGAAAGACAGAGAAGGATGCGGAATGTATCTGGAAGGGAAATAGGAAGTCGTCCATATGCTTGTACTATCTCATTTAATCCTCACAGAAATCCCACCAAGAGGGTATTATTATGCCCACTTTACAGATGAGAAAACTGCTACATAAAGTGGTGAATAACTTGTCCATATATACACAGTAAGCAATAGAATGAGGCTCTGAACACTGGCAAACCATTGGGGCATAACCACTTAGCCACTATTCTAAGGTATGAAATCAACTGATGAAAGAAGTCCTTTTGGGGGAATATGTAGTGTTTTCTTTTCCTTTATTTATGAGTATCATATTTCTGAACATGCCAGACTTGTTTTGACTGTGTTTGAGTGTGACTCTGTTTGGGCCTGGATCTCCAAGAGCTAAAGGTAGGCAGGTATGAACGTGGAAACAATCTTCTTGTTTAGAATCCTGGTGGGAACGAGAGTTCTGTACTACTCAAGGTGAGGCACGTGGTAAGAATAGATACCACAGGTGATAGTGAAAAGAACTGGTACTCATGCTCTAGGGGTCCCTAACTTCGCAGTTCAGTGATTTTCAGTAACTGGCTATAGCAGATTCTGTAATGGTTATTTCCTCTGAAGATCCTCAGCCCCTGGCATACACACACTTTCTCTTAGTTATTCAATTCAACATCAGTCTAAGTAGTACTGTGAAGGAACTTTGCAGATATAATTATTTTCCAGAGATCAAATTGCCAACATCCATTGAATCATAGAAAAAGCAAGACTAAGCAACTACTTCTTCATTGACTAAAGCCTTTGACTGTGTATCACAACAAACTAGAAAATTCTTAAAGAGATGGGAATACCAGACCACCTTACCTGCGTCCGGAGAAACCTGTATGCAGGTCAAGAAGCAACAGTTAAAACAAGACATGGAACAATGGACTAGTTCAAAATTGGGAAAGGAATATGTCAAGGCTGCATATTGTCACCCTGCTTATTTAGCTTATATGCAGAGTATATCAAATGAAACACCAGACAAGATGAAGCATAAGCTGGAATCAAGATTGCCGGCAGAAATATCAATAACTTCAGATGTGAAGATGACACCACCCTTATGCCAGAAAGTGAAGAGGAACTAAAGAGTCTCTTGATGAAGGTGAAAAAGGAGAGTGAAAAAGCTGGCTTAAAACTCAACATTCAAAAAACAAAGATCATTGCATCTGGACCCATCACTTCATGGCAAATATATGGGGAAACAATGTAAATAGTGACAGACTTTATTTTCTTGGGCTCCAAAATCACTGCAGATGGTGGCTGCAGCCAGGAAATTAAAAGTCACTTGCTCCTTTGAAGAAAACCTATGACAAACCTAGACAGTATTTTAAAAAGCAGTGACATTACTTTGCTGACGAAAGTTCATATGTGGTTTTTCCAGTAGTCATGTGTGGATGTAAAAGTTGAACCATAAAGAAGACTGAGAGCTGAAGAACTGATGCTTTTAAACTGTGTTGTTGGAGAAGACTCTTGAGAGTCCCTTGGACAGCACAGAGATCAAACCAGTGAATCCTAAAGGAAATCAAGCCTGAAGATTCATTGGAAGGACTGATGCTAACACTGAAGCTTCAATACTTTGGCCACCTGATGAGAAGAGCTGACTCTTTCCATGATGGTGGGAAAGACTGAAGGCAGGAGGAGTAGGAGATGTCAGAGGAAGAGATGGCTGCATGACATCACCAATTCAATGGATATGCGCTTGAGCAAGCTCTGGGAAATGGTGAAGGACAAGGAAGCCTGGGGTGCTGCAGTTCATGGGATTGCAAAGAGTTGGACGTGACTGAGTGACTGAACAGCAACAACAACAAAATCATGTGGGGTGCTGCAGTTCACGGGGTTGCAAAGAGTTGGACGTGACTGAGTGACTGAACAGCAACAACAACAAAATTATGTTCCAGGTCAGCTGACCTTAGGATATGGAGATTACCTGGATGTGTCTGACTTTGTCACATGAGCCTTTAAATCTGGATCACTGAGAGCCTCTACAGGGGAGGTCAGAGATTCAAAATGTGTGGGATTCAGTTCAAGGGGGATTCTCCACTGTGGGAGGGGCCACTTGGCGAGGAATGTGGGAGCCTCTAGGAGTTGAGAGTAACCTGGGTTGATAACAAGGAAACTAGAACTTTAGTCCTACAACTACAAGGACCTGAATTCTGCCAACAAATTGAATGAGCTCAGAAGCAAATTCTTCCTGAAGCCTTCAGATAAAGATGTAACCCAGCTGTCACCTTGCTTTCAACCTTGTGAAACTCTAAGTTGAGAACCCAGCCAAGCCCAACCAAACTTCTGAACTACTCAACTGTGAGCCAATAAATGTGTGCTGTTTTCTTAAATTTATTTTATAGAAGTATAGTTGATTTACAATGTTGTGTTAGTTTCTGGTGTATAGAAAACTGAGTTAATTATATACATTATTTTCATTATGGTTTATTATAAGATATTGAATATAATGATTAAAGTCCCTGTGCTATAAGTAGGACCTTGCTGTTTACCCATTGTATATATAATGGTTTGCATCTGTTAATCCCAAACTCCTAACTCAATCTCCCCCACCCCAAACGTGTGCTGTTTTAAGCCTCTAGATTAGTGCATTAATAAATTCTTATGCATCAATAGGAAACTAATACAAGTTTCAAGTCACCGTTTCTCCTGGCTGTCTGGAGTACTCAGAACCACATTTATCTCCAGAAATCAGACTGATAGAGGAGTGAGTCTTGGGCCTCTTGCCTCCATTTGGAACAATTCTGAAGAAACATCCCAGGTTTTGAGTTGCCTGTAGGAGGGTCTGGAGCCTCTGGTCACACGTAGTTTAACTTCTCTTTCTGCCCAGTTGTGCTTCCCTCACAAATTGTCTTCCTGAGAGTGGGGTCCCATTAGGCTTTTGCATACAAATTCCTATTGCAGACTCTTTCCTCATGGAACCAGATTTTAGGCTACGGTCTAGATGAATATGGAATTGTGGAGGAGAAGGAAGATGAGCTTTGTTCTATAGGAGTCCAGCTGGGCAGAGCAGAATCCTACAAAGAATGGAAAAATAATAATGGCAGATACCACATGACCCAAACTTAGAGGGACCATGTATTTAAGTTATATCAGAATAGACTGTGTATATGGAGACTGAAGTCAGGAAATTAAAAGATGCTTCTTTCTGGAAGAAAAACTATGACAAACCTAGACAGCATATTAAAAAGCAGGCATTAGTTTATTGACAAAGGTCCATATAGTAAAAGCTATGGTTTTTCCAGTAGTCACATATGGTTCTGAGAGTTGGACCATAAAGAAGACTCAGCACCAAAGAATTGATGCTTTTGAACTGTGGCTCTAGAGAAGACTCTTGAGATCAAACCAGTCAATCCTAAAGGAAATCAACCCTGAGAATTCATTCAGGACTGATGCTGAAGATGAAGCTCCAATACTTTGGCCACATGATGGGAAGAGCTGACTCATTAGAAAAGACCCTGGTGTTGGGAAAGATTGAAGGCAGGAGGAGATGGGGATTACAGAGGAAGAAATGGTTGGAAGGCATCACCAAGTCAGTGGACATGAGTTTGAACAAGCTCCGGGAGATAGTAAAGGGCAGGGAAGCCTGGGTTGCTGCAGTCCATGGGATCACAAAGAGTCGGACACAACTTAGTGACTAAACAACAACAAATACCTCTTGTCCTGGTGGTTATAATGAACAGTTACCTGTTTGATTCTTAAAAATGTTCCAGTTTGGATGGTGAACTGCATGGTCCATGTTCCCAGATACCTTGACTATGAGAGGGCAGAGGATGGAGGGGCCAGTGTGGGCTGGGGTGTGCTGATGAGTAGAGAAATTCACATCAGGTAGCTTCTGAGAGAGACCTTGAGGGGTGAGCAGGAATTTTTTCCACAGAAGAGTTCAGGTTTCCTTGTAAGTAGAAAAGTTAGAAAACTTGTATAGAGAAAGGCCACTAGGAATACATATGGGTGTGACAAGCGGGGAGTAGTAATGGGAAGGGGAGTCTCTCTTTCTTGAAATGACATAAGGAGCTGATCAATGGTGTCATTTGATGACACCATGATGACATATATAAGACAAGGATGTCAGCACACGTTGGTCATAGAGGAGATGAGTGCCCACGTACAGAGTCATGCGACATTTCCTTAAGTCTTGGAGAAAATCCAAAGAAGGAAAGGAACAGATGGCTTGCCTTCCACTGTCTGAGGCCAGACCCTCTGCTTGTCTGGACAGCACTTATTCTTTTGTCTCTAACCTGGTTTGCTTATTTGTCCTGTAATTATCTTTGCAAATTGATGATGGAAATCAGGGCTTCCCTGGTAACTCAGTGGTAAAGAATCCACCTGGCAATGCAGAAGTGGGCTCAATCCCTGGATTGGGAAGATCCCCAGAGAAGGAAATGGCAGCCCACTCCAGAGTTCTTGCCTGGGAAATCCAGGATCCAGGCAGACTACAGTCCATGGGATCGCAAAGAGTTGGACACAACTTAGTGACTAAACAACAACAATAGTGTTGATGGTAATGATCATTCCTTATTTTTGCAGCCCTTAAAACACTTTTGAAGCTGTTTCACACTCATTATTTAATACAATCCAAGATTTTCTCTTGTCTTCAGCACTGTCCTGTGTAAAAGGCAGAGCAGGTGTTATTTTTCTCTCATTTGACTGAAAAGATGAGAAGCCATTGGTTGAAGGAATTCTCAATGATAATAGATGTGGAGCTCCACTGGAACCTGAGGACAGCAGCTCCTACAACAGTGGTCTTTCAGCCACATTGTGAGGAGGTAATGGTGGATCTTTGGCCAGTGGTGGCTGGTAAAGCCATCACTGTGTTGATCCTTTCCCTCATTAGGCCCACAACTGAACAGCATCCTTGCACACAACAGTTTACCGAAGTGTACACTGAAAGATTTTTGTAGATGTGGATGAAGGATATGTCTATCCTGAGTAAATGGTGCTATTTTATTCCAGAATAGTTTTACTTAGGGCCTGTTGTACACTTTATATCGATTCTTGGCCACTGTATATTGATTCTTGCAAAGGAGCAAGCTGGCAAGTGGACATTGGCCTCAGTGAGGCATTTCCCTGCCTACAAACACAGACAGTACAGACAAAACTAGGGTCTGTCCTGGTTCTGCCTGTGCCCACATTCAGCACATCTTTTGCTCAGTCACCTTGGCTCTTTGGACTCTGGTGGTCTCAGGGGGAGTCAAAATAATGACCCCCAGGGCTGTGGCTCTTTATGTACGCTTAGAGCCCTTTGAGGATGTGATATTTTAATTATAGACTTTCTCCCTGGGAAAAAATTGAAAAGGCACACTTACTGAATACTTTGTTTGAAATTTTATGGAGCTAATGGACTGCCAAAACCACTCTCTAGTTTCTTGATCAGGAACTCCTGCCCTAGCAAAAGGTAAAATGGAAGGTAAAACGGAGGAAAACAGGAACAGAAAAGTTTCAGCAGCTCACCATGGCCACCTGGAGCTTCTCATTTTTAAGCTCATCTCTGCTGGGGCTTAAAGGGTTTGGGTCTTTGTCTTCATAAAACAGGTTATTACCTGAAAAGCAATTAAAGCAGCAGGAGGGAAGGCTGAGCCAGCTGCTGGGCAGAGTGGCAATCCGCTCTAGAAAGCCCAAGCTCTGGAGAAGTCTCAATTCGGGGAACTGAAGTTTTGTTCATTTAGAGTATGAAATGTTCAGCAATAATGAAACTTGGGCATTTTTTGTGACTTGCACCCTCTCACCTTCTCCCTTTTTAGATTAATGGTCTGCAAGCAGTCAACTTAAAGCAGTCCACTATTTCCTGGATGAGTCTTCTGTCCCAAGGCTGTGTCAAGATGATGAAATGCAACCAATTGAAAAACAGTGAAAATGGCTTTTTAGGACCTCTTAAAAGCTGACTTGGATCAATTTTTAAGATGGCCAGAAAAAAGTTTATCTATGAAGAGTCTACAGAGGTCAATCACAATTTCAAGAACACAGTTTGAAATATTTGGATATTTTTATGGGGACTCTTCATGGCCATGTCTGATCTCATCCTAGCCTTCCTCACCCACTGTATCTGCCATTGCTTCCAGAGAAGCATCTTTAGTCCCATTCAGATCTGCTTTCTACTTGACTCCCAAAATGCCATCCCCCAGGCATCTAGAGCTCCCCTGCCCCTCCTGCCAATCATCTTCCATCCATCCAGCATTGTGAGGTGGGCCAGGGCCTGGACAATCTGTAGATCTTACGTGCCGCCTACTCTCTACTTTGATGAGCCTCATTTGCAAGAGGAGATGCTAGCTCCTGCATTGTATTATTGTATTGTGAATATTAAATAAGATAACATATATAAAGTGAATGTAAAGTGATAGTATAGGTGAAGCTGCTCCCTTCGTTAAAGCCATAGAAAATACTGCCTGTTTCAGAAAATCCTCCTGAAAGCTGAGTCTAGAATTAGATTTCTTCCTCTCTGTTGCCGAAACATAAACATCACAGGCTAAGTGGCTCAGAGACTAATTTTCACACAGTTGCAGTGGCTGGAAGTACCAGATGGAGGTCCAATGGGACGGGTTTCTGGTGAGAGCTCTCTTCCTGGCTTGCAGACAGCCGCCTTCTTACCAAGTCCACACAGGGCCCCTCCTTAGCACGTGCTCCTGGAGAGAAAGGCAAGCTCTCTGGTGTCCTTTCTTATATGGATGCTAATCCATCAGGGCCACCCTTATCACTTTTTTAACCTTAAATTTAACCTTAATTACTTTCTTACTCCCCAAACAGCCCCACTAGGTTCGTTAGGGCCTCAACACATGAACTGGGGGAACTGCATTCTTTCAGTCCATACCAACCTCTGATACAAAACTTCCTCTGTATTTAAAACAAACACCTTCACATTTTAACATTTAAATGTTTTCCATTACCCTCTTGCATGACATGTGAATTTTCAGCTAATGGAGTAAGCCTCAGAGGACAGGGACCTGTTTTTCTTTTTTATGTATTACTAGCATGAGACGGCATTTTTTAGGGTTTTTAGTTGCTCAATCATGTCTGACTCTTTGAAACCCCATGGATTGTAGCCTAACAGGCTCCTCAGTCCATGGGATTTCCCAGGCAAGAATACCATAGTGGGTTGCCATTTCTTTCTCCAGGAGATCTTCTGGACTCAGGGATCAAACCTACACTTGCAAGCAGAGTCTCCTGCATTGCAAGCAGATTCTTTATTGCTAAACCACTGGGGAAACTTTTTTAGGGTTTAAGAAATACTAATTAATGAACTGGCTAGTTGTCCACCTAACATAGAGCCAATCACGACCTCTGTTTCATGGAACTGTGGATATCATGAATAGATGTGTAATTAGGATCGGCTAGATTAAGAAATAGTCCCCAAATCTCCGTCCCTAAATAGTTCCCAAATCTTAAAATAACAAAATGTCTTTCCTCCTCTTGCTATGTAGCCACCATGGAACTTTGTAGGGAAGAGAATGTATTCATTGCAGTCATCCAGGAATCCTGGCAGTTTCCATCCAGACACTGCTGGTTACTGTGATAGAGAGCAAAGAGAGCTGTGTAGGGTCTGACATTAGTAATCATAGGCTCACTGGCCACAATTCATTGGTCAAAACTGTGTGATCCCATCCAACTGGGGGAGACACAGGCAGTACAATCCTCCCACGTGTCCAAAAGGTGGAGACCGGCACACATTGGATGAATACCACTAGTGACCACCACAGTGCAGACACAGATGTTCAGTTTTCCAGGAAGCAGAAAAGTTGACAATAATTTTCTATTTATCTTCTGTGTAAAAAGGAAATTGGCTTCAACCTTCCCCTCTTTCCCATGCTGAATTAGCCTAGAAATTTCACCCTGTCTGGGAAGTCTGGGTTGGTAGCTCAGAGTTAAAGCTTGTTGTGATTGAACAGACCCTTACTTACCATCTAATCCAGGGACTTTCACAGTGACTCTAAGGCAATCCATACCTGTATCTCCAGGAAAGCTGGTAAGAAGGGTTTTGGTCAGAGTAGGGAAGATCTTAAATCCCTGCTTTACTTCCTCTCTGTCTGAATTATGAATAGGATTTCCTTGTAATACACATTCTGTTCTAATTTTATTCTAGCCTATATAATAATAAAGAATGCTACAGAAAGAATTTGTAAACCATGAACGTAGTTCAACCACACAAGCAGGATACAGGTGATGCTACATTATTTCTAAAGCTTGAAGCCAGGCTTTAAGGACTGAAGTGACACCTGTGTCCTTTGCAGTGCCTGGCACAGCCTCTCCCCTTGACTTCAGGACACTTTGTCCTTGTATTGATGACTGTTGTTGAGCTAGATTTCAGGGTGCTCTCCTTGACTCAGGAGCCGCGTGCACTGCACACTGGGCAGCCTCTTCTCTGATCTGTGAAGCACCCCATTTGCATTGCAAATGGAGGTACCGCCTCTCTGCTTGGTGTCCAGTCCTTGGCTTGTTTGGGCCAATCTATTATGCAAAGTAAGCTAAAGAAGAATTAGAGTATTTTTGTCTGCATGTCTCCAAAATCAGAGTCCCCAAATGCTTAGGATCCTTTGAAAGTAGTCTTTCTTTTGTTTCTTAAAAAAACTCTCTTTCTGAGCAAGTTGAGGGCTGATGAGCTGTCCCCACACTTACATGCAAATGTGGGAGAGTAACAAAGATCTTGATTACAGCTCCATTTGCTTCATGGAGGACTCCAGCAGCCAGTTTAAGTCCATGAGTCATGGACTCTAGCAAGTGACGATGGAGCCAGTGGGGCCTCCGGGGTAGTCAGACTATCTGTTCTAGGGAGCAGTAACTGATGCCTTCAAACTGTGATGCTGGAGAAGAATCTTGAGAGTCCACTGGACAGCAAGGAGATCAAACAGTCAATCTTAAAGGAAGTCAACCTTGAATATTCAGTGGAAGGTTTGATGCTGAAGCTGAAGCTCCAATACTCTGGCCACCTGATAGGAAGAGCCAGCTCATTAGAAAAGACTCTGATGCTGGGAAAGATTGAGGGCAGGAGGAGACAGGGAAGACAGCGGATGAGATGACTGGATGGCATCACTGACTCAATGGACATGAATTTGAGCAAGCTCTGGGAGATGATGAAGGACAGGGACGCCTGGCATGCTACAGTCCATGGGGTCTCAAAGGGTCAGACATGGCTGAGTGACTGAGCAACAGCAACAATAGCTGGTAAAGGACCCCGTTAGTCTCCATGGAAGCGTCCCTCTCACTAGGAGAACTCCGTGGGCAAGTTGTGATCGTGCCGGGTATCCTCAGTGGGGATGAGTGTGTGTCATTCCTGAGTGTCCCCCTGCGAATAGAGGAGTGAGTGAGGGCTCTGAAGGGGGAGTGATTAGGGATCAGGTACCGGTTGGGAATGGGTGGGCTAGGCAGGATTAACCTCAAATGCACAAACTGGTGAAAACCCTCCACTTTGGGATCACTAGGTCCCATTCTTTTAGGGCAAGAACAACAAGTAAATCCCAACTCTTTCCTCTAAATTTATTTATGGTAAATTTAGGAATCTTACTGAATAAAGCATGGGGACTAAAGAACGGGGAGGGGGGAGGGGGTGTGCACCTGGAGTCCTCAGCACCAAAGATGTTAATTCATTAATTTAATTAAACACACGACCAAACAGCAGCCACACCACATACATCTTCCCTAATGAAAGTGTAAAACCCACTGCAAATTCTCCTGATTTATTAAATCAAATTATTCAACTCAATCAGTAAAGAAGAAAGCCCCTGAGCTGGGAGGAGGGGTACCTCTGCTTTAAGATTAGACCAGTCCAGCCAGGAAGATGTATAAGCTGGTTCACTGGGACTTAATGTCAGGGAAACAAGGAGTTAAAAGGATGGTGCCCTGGGGCCTAGGGCCAGATCGACTTGCTTGGCTCAGCTCTCCAGCCCCCTGCCCACCGCCAGGCACAGAGCAGGGACTGCTGATCTGTTTTCTAGGTGTGAAAACACAGGTATTAAAAAATGAACAAGTGAGTGGTAAGCATGGCAGTGAGGTGGCCTGATGTTAAAGCCTCCCTGACCCCCAAGCTCTGCAGAAGCCCCTCTTGTTCTTGACCCTCAGGCTTCACCAGGAAGATTTTTAGAAGAGTTAAGACTTATTTGCTATTCTTCTGCCAGAGTAGTTTAAATGACTGCAAAACTGAGTTGGGTACATAAGAGGTTTCTAACAAATTTTTGCCAAAGCAGTGAGGTTAACCTAGTGCCATCCTTGAAGACCTCATAAGTGTTTCTTTGCCCATGACTTGTTATTGATGAACATCATCTCATCGACTTGGAGGCCAGGTTGGGTGTATTGATAAAGAACAGAAGGAGAGGAAGAACCACAGCTACTTTTTTGAGAAGTGTGGTTAAGGTGACTGAGGACAGGTGGCCTGATGTGAGAGATGTGGGCCTCAGAGAACAGGGCACGCAATCTCATAGCATACTTCTATCAATGCATCTCACAACCACTATAGCCCTGAACTCAGAGATGGGCAAGCAGCCTTGTTCCTCCCTGATCCCTGGTCCCTCTGGACCACAGGAACACCAGCCTTTTTGCTCTGAGTTTCAATATGAAGCTTCCTTCCCTAACATGGTGTGAATGTGCAAAATTGAGTTCCCTGGGTATTTATATAAACTTCCAAGTCATGTTATAAGTGGGGGCCATGTCATTAGGGTGCTGGGGCAGTTTCTTTGGCCTCTTCTAGCCCATGTGTGATTTGGATCAGCAACGCAATTTACTAACCAATTCCCCGCTGGGTCCAGATCAATACTTTGAGTGTAGCTTCAACATATAATTATCTGAATTAGCTGAAAATAATGATAAAATAATTCCTACAGTTGTCTCCTTCTGCTTCTCCTCTCCTCTTCCTCACCTTCCCCACAGACTCTTCCACTGCTCTTCCTCCTCACTATTTTACTGTGAAAGCACTGAATAATTTTTGAATTCTGTTTACTGAATCCTCCCATCTTTTCCCACTTCCTCCAACATATTTCATTCAACTTTTTATCCCTAAGGTTATATTCCTATTATCCATGCTTTTGAAAGGAGTCTTTTTGCTGGGGAGGGGAGTGGCTTTGGCAATCCTTTCTACTGGACACCTGCATTAGAAATTGTGTCCATAGTAAAGATGCCCACATCCCCCCAGCCACCATGATCAGCATTTTCTTTCTGACCTGTCTTTGACCTCAGATATGCTTATTTTCATTTTAACAAGATTAGAGTTGAAGGTCATTTCTTTTTCCCACTCCAAAATCAGTGACTGCACCAAGATTGGGCTTGGAGATCTAGAACCTTCCATTGTCTCCATAAATCGCATCTAAAGTTTCTGCTTCAAGAAGTTATCACTTCATGGCAAATAGATGGGGAAACAATGGAAACAAAGATAGACCATTTTCCTAGGCTCCAAAATCACTGCAGATGGTGACTGCAGTCATGAAATTAAAAGATGTTTGTTCCTTAGAAGAAAAGCTATGACAAACCTAGACAGTTTATTAAAAAGCAGAGACGTTACTTTGTCGACAAAGGTCTGTATAGTCAAAGCTATGATCTTTTTCAGTAGTCATGTATCGATGTGAGAGTTGGACCATAAAGAAGGCTGAGCATCGAAGAATTGATGCTTTCAAACTGTGGTGTTGGAGAAGACTCGAGAGTCACTTGGATGGCAAGGAGATCAAACCAGTCAATCCTAAAGGAAATCAAGCCTGAATATTCATTGGAAAGACTGATGCTGAAGCTGAAGCTCCAATACTTGAATCACCTGATGCAAAGA
Source organism: Muntiacus reevesi (assembly GCF_963930625.1). Classification (NCBI taxonomy): domain Eukaryota; kingdom Metazoa; phylum Chordata; class Mammalia; order Artiodactyla; family Cervidae; genus Muntiacus; species Muntiacus reevesi. Next base: position 18,421,134 of record NC_089252.1, on the reverse strand, counting down.
GCTGACTTGTTCGAAAAGACTCTGATGCTGGGAAAGACTGAAGGCAGGAGAAGGGGACAACAGAGGGTGAGATGGTTGGATGGCATCACCAACTCAATAGACATGGGTTTGAGTAAGTTCTGGGAGATGGTGAAGGACAGGGAAGCCTGGCCTGTTGTAGTCCATGGGATCACAAAGAGTCAGACAGGACTGAACTAGTGAGCAACAACAAAAAATGTTACTGCAAATCAGTAGAAAGTTTAAGTGAATGCAATATTCTTGCAAAGCAATTGAAACTTCAAACAGGATCCTTTAGTGCCCCTCCACAATTGGACCACAACCTCCAATCCTTATTGTAGTTTCTGTTGCCCTTTATTATGTTTACTTATGGGTTTTGATGAGACCTGAGATTCTTTGGGATTTACTTTGTAATAAACATCCTTCAAGAGGCATGTGCATTTTCTCTGGGTGAGACATTCTGTCTCATATTCACTGACACATAAACAGGGATTGATTTCCTTTATAAATAATTAGTGGGCATGTAACACAGAGCAGACTCCGGAGGGACCAGACAACCAGGCGTGTATAGATGATGGGGATGGAAGAGGGAGGAGGCAGAGAAGATGCAGGAAGAAGACAAGGGTGTCTATAGTAGAGTCTGCAGGAAGGTTAAGGGAGAGTTTCACAGGGATTTCAACTGTCCACAGCAGGAGATTCAGGATGTTCTGAGATGAGGGCTAAGCCCATCAAGTCTGTGGGCTTTGTTGTCAGGGCCTGGGCTTCATTGAAATCTGCTAGATGCTCCTGAGGATGGCCAGATGAGCAAGACCAAGAGAAATAGAGATCCATCAAGTTTCAGAGTGGACATAATCTTAGCATTCACTTAGTCTAATCTCCATCTAAAGCCTGAACTACAACCAGGGCAACCAATATCCAGCCTCTGCTTCAGCAGAACTCCTTGGATAAAAAAGGTTTCTAGGGAGAATTAACCAGTTCTGGTTTTGAACACATCAGAATGAATGATGGAATTATTATAGTATAATGGGAATACAGGTAATTTCTACCCAGAGGCCCTTGTTCTGCCTTTGGAACTGTCCCCCATATGCTATGACCCTTCCCACATACTGAGTCTTCATTTTTTTCAGTCTAGAATCTTCTTGCCAACCTGACACTCTCCCTGAACATCCTCCAGTCTCTCACTGTCCCTTAGAGTGCTAGGGAATTCTGTCCAGCAGTTTAGTGGAGGTGTGGGTGTGTCTTTTCTGATTTATTTGTGCTCTAGTACTTTATGCTGAATAACATCATATATTTCCCATCTTATATTTGTGTAGAACAGTTTCTCTATTAGACCTTACCTTATGTTTATTATTCAAATACCAAGAACTTCTTTTAGAAATGTGTTCTACCATTCATTCATTTATTTGGCAAATAATAATATTCAGATATGACCTTGTGCCAGGCACTCTTTTAGGGATTGAGTATGTGCCATTACTTTGCCAGCAAAGATCCATCTAGTCAAAGCTGTAGTTTTTCCAGTAGTCATGTATGGATGTGAGAGTTGGACTATAAAGAAAGTTGAGTGTTGAAGAATTGATCTTTTGAACTGTGGTGTTGGAGAAGACTCTTGAGAGTCCCTTGGACTGCAAGGAGATCAAATCAGTCAATCCTAAAGGAAATCAGTCCTGAATATTCATCGGAAGGACTGATGATGAAGCTGAAACTCCAATACTTTGGCCACCTGATGTGAAGAACTGACTCATTGGAAAAGACCCTGATGGTGGGCAAGATTGAAGGCAGGAGGAGAAGGGGATGACAGAGGATGAGATGGTTGGATGGCATCACCGATTCAATGGACATGAGTTTGAGCAAGCTCTAGGAGTTGGTGAAGGACAGGGAAGCCTGGTGTGCTGCAGTCCACGGGATCACAAAGAGTCGGACACGACTGAGCGACTGAACGGAACCTAACTGATGTGCCAGTGAACGAAACAATGTGCTTTCCTTCTTAAAGCTTAAAGTTGGACGAGAGCAATCATCAACACAGGGAGCTCACCTTGGTTCTCTGTGATTACCTGGAAGGGTGGGAGAGGTGTTCGGTGCTCACAAGGGGGATATATGTATATTTATAGCTGATTCATGTTGTTGTACAGTGGAAATCAACACAACGTTGTAAAGCAATTATCTGCCAATTAAAAATAAATTAAAAACAAACAAATAAGTAAATAGTATACAGAGTGAAACAGAACAGACTAGGGTATTAGGCCGAACTGGGTGGAGTTGCTTCTCATACAAAGTATATATGTGTGTGGCCATTTTATATACTGTACTTTTCATCATTTATATCTTCTCCATGGCTTATGTCATCATCCATAAACATGGGAGACAATTTTGTGTGAGGATGATAACAGCTGTCACCACTGCTAATGGTTCCACAGCTCAGGATACCAGCACCACACACTCATGGCATCAGTCGCAATATAGACGTTCTGGAATGATCATGGACTCCATGTGTCCAGTTCTAATGGATCTAAAAGCACGTCTTAGCTGTATAAGGTGGCCAGAGTTTTTTAGCCTTGAGCCTCACTTATTTGTAAAATGGGAATAGAAATGATAGCTTTTGTAGTGAGGATAAGATGAAATATTGCATGTGTAGCACATCTTAGTTCATAGCAGAATTTACTCTTAATAAGCAAAAGTTAGTTTCCATTCTTCTCCCCTTTCTATGTTGCTATCTCATATGCAGGCAAAATTGTCTATTTAAGAAAAGTTGAGAATTGAACGACTAGAGATTTTTTTCATATTGACCTTATTTAATTTAGGGTCTTTGAACATGGTAGGCAGGTTTGGAGTCCATCTAACTATTGTACCAGTTTCTCCATGCTTATGTCTTTCTCCATAAGCACACCAGATTGGAAAGTTTACTAATATTATTGCTGTATATGGAATGGGCTAGCTTGGTAAGGATGTATAGGTTTTAGGTTGAACTGAATGGTAAACTATGGGATAAGAATGAACAGAATAGTTGTAATCAGCATATGAATCAGAACAAGACTGAGGCAAGATAGATTGAAATGGAATTCAGTGGGAGAGGATGAGATGTGAAATGATTTGGAATAGTCTGAAGCAGAATAGTCTGGATGGGGAGTGGGTTGAGACCATGTGGACATAGAGCAATCAAGGAAAGTAATTTTTTAGTTTCTATCCTCTCCAACATCTTTTTTTTTTTTTTCTGCCAACTCTGAACATATCTGTCGTGAGCATCTTGAACCTCCGTGTGTTTTGCACAGCCTGATGCTAGTGTTGACAGGGACTTACTGCTGCCATCAAGGGATTTATGCTGCCTCTTTAATGTCCCCCTTCTGTGGTGGCTTTACGGCCCTGCTGTCCAACTTATTATCTGCAGATTGCCATTTGGCATGGAGTCTCTCTTCGTCCCAAATGCATGAGGAGTGGGAAGGGGTTTGAGGCCCCCTGTGTAAGACAGCTGTGTCTGTTTCTGGATTGGGTCTGGGCTGGGACCAGTGATTTTTCTTTTAGTTATTATTACTTTTTTAAACAATTTCCTGCACCAATAGGGTCATTTTTTCCAAGGGAATGCTATGTGCAGTGTCTATACAAGCTAAAAGAACTAGGATGTCCATAAACACTGGAGAGCACACATTCCTTTGTAGGTGGTCTGACTCTTTAATAAAAAGTGGGTATATAGGGAGCTAATGCTTTTGCACCCTTCTTTAGCTCCAGCAGGGGCTACATCATACCCAAGTGTCTCTTTCCATGTGAGTGTTACATGGCACCTCCAGAAATAGTTCTAGCTGACAGTGATTCATTTGTCTTTATTTTCCTGCTCTGCCTGTCTTCACGTCATCTGGGATTATAGTTAGCAGGCAGTTGGGAGCTAAGAATCCCAAGCCAGGGTTTGCTTGCGAATCATTTCTCCCTATAGGCTCCTGAGGGGCTGATGTTACTGTTGAAAAACTAGCTGTAGAGACCGTGTGTGTGTGTGTGTGTGTGTGTGTGTGTGTGTGTAAGCATATGGGTTTTGAAGCCAGACAGCCCTGTGGGTCCTAGCCACCAGAAATAGGGTGAAACAAAGCGATCACCTCGGGGCCAGCATCTGGGAGTGAGGGCCTTCTGATGTTCTGCACCGTGGTTGATTCCCTTGTCTTACCCTACTTCTGCTTCTGCATGCAGGGCGAAATCATGATTCAGCTTCTCCCTAGCTGGGGCCTTCAGAGAACCATTTAACATCACGGAGTCTCATTTTCCTCATCTGTAAAACAGCCATCCTATGCCTGAGAATTTCAGTGAGGAAAAGATGAAATAGCACAACTAAGACATCAGCTAAAGGAAATACTTATGGAACAGCATGTCTCTGCCTTCAGTATCCGCCCCTCCCTGAAAAACAACAGCACAACCAAACAGACAGTGAGACAGCAGCAAAGACATGAGTGCAGTGGCTGAAGGGCTACTGTTGGCTTTCTCGTGAAGATTGTTTTCGATCTGAGTTGCCAGAGTTCCCTCAGACTTGGGCAGACCTTCATGCATAGTAAGAACCAATGGGCTGCAAAGACTGGACTGGGACGTGGGTTTCAGGACTTGCTGTACTCACAGATAAAATCCCCCACCTCTTCAGGCAGACAGGGGTGTCACCATGGAAAGCAGAATGCATCTATGATGCTGTAAGCTTCAACTCTAAGTCTTCATTTCTTAGAACTAATTGTGGTTGCTAACGTTCCCCCAAAGGGATCTAAAGCCATCACTAATAAGGAGCTCTGTCTGATAAAGATTATTTGCAGTGGGATTAATGTACTAGGCTCCTACCCTACCTGCCATGCCTTATCCATGCCACTCCTTCCAAATCCCACCTTCTCCAAGTCCATCGTAGGCTCCTTCCTATCTCTGAAGATCTCCTGGCCACTGCAGGTCACTGTTATTTCTTTGTTCACTCTGCTTTGGGAGGTGGTCATTTCAAGTCATTCTGGGACTGAAAACTAAAATAATGGTACCAGTCATGGGTCAGGCATTGACTAAGCTCTGATCTCATTCTTCTGATGTCATCAAGGATGTTCTAAACTACCTTTAGAGATCACCCAGTGAAAATGAGGACATCAGACCCAGGGCATATCTTTGGAAGCAAGTAGCCTCCAAGGTAACTCAATGCCCTAATGACAAAATCTAGGCTAGAAACCAGATCTTCCTAGCCATGTCCTCTTTCCACAGTTGCTTGGCAATCATCACTTCTGTGCTGCTACCTTGTAAATATCCACTGCAGGGCTGGGTAACTGTAGGCTTCTTCCAACTAATTAGAGAGTTACATCTTTAAAGGAGGAGCCAGGGTTTAATCAATGTATCTGCATGATGCCCAGCATAAATCTGGTATATAGGAGAAGCTCTTAAAAAGATCACAAACAAAACTCCAAGCCTCCAAATACTTATTGACTTGGTTTTATCTATACTAGAAGCATTGACATTGCAAAAACAATTCCTGCATGAGCAAGAACCGTGTTACCTCATGGGGTTGATTTCCAATGTTAGCCACAGTAGAAGTCCAGCTGGGTGTGATATCTTGGGGTCAGGGAGGCCTTGCCCTGCCTTTCATATCTCATAACATAGATAGCAACCCAATCCTCAGTGTTGGAGTCTGCTGAAATACAGGTGACTAAAAAAATCTAATTAATATGGTTTTAATTATGGCAGTAATGATATCTACCTCTCAGCATGAGAAGGTAGGATATTGTTAGTAAAACTAAATTTCCCAAGGGTGCTGAGACCCTTTAAGATGAGTTAATTTGAAAGTTACTGATATGATTAGAGAACTGAAATAGGCATATTTGAAAGATTCCAAAGGGGTAATCAAATATCCATATATCAGTCAATTGTGCATTCAGTCAATCAGTAATCTAGACACTGTTAAGTTCTGGCAGTATAGAAATAGAGGATATCCTGGTTGCTTTTTTTTTTTTTTAACCATGTATAATTAAGAAGAATAGACAAAATACGGGTCCCTGCCCCCTCTAAACTAGTTAGTGATCTTTCTTACATTGCTTATTTCAACCCAGCATGTGTTACCTTACATTGTTCTGACTTACTTGAAAATGTGCCTTGGACCTCAGATAGATTCATAGCCCCTTGCAGGCAAGAACTTATCTTGTGTCTTTTTGTACCCTCCACTTCTAGGATAGTATTGGCATGGGGTAGGTACCCAATCTGTATTTCTTATAGTTGGAGATTAATCACATAAAAAATCATCACTGTTAGCATTATTTCTTTGGAAGGCTTTACAAAGAAGGTAGGACTTGACAAAGGCTGGTTCTTGCAGAGAGAAAGGAGAGCTAAGGTTAAAATAAGTCAAACTGACTTCTTTGGGGACATTTACCAACAGGTTCAGGGATTCAGAGTTTATTGTTTAAGAAACGGGAAAGCATTGAAAGGATATAAGTTTATTGGTAATGGAAGTTCTCAGTTTTCTAATATTGCTCTGAATGTGATATTAAATGTGTTATTAAAATAGGTTCTCCCATAATAAATTCTGGAGAGGATGTGGAGGAAAGAGAGCTCTTGTACACTGTTGGTGGATGTGTCAGCTGGTGCAATCGTGTGGAAAACAGTGTGGAGGTTCTTTTGAAAACTAAAAATAGAGTAACCATATGACCCAGCAATTCTACTCTTGGGCATACATCTGGAAAAGATGAAAACTAATTTGAAAAGATACATGCATCCCAATGGTCACTGCAGCGCTATTTACAATAGCCAAGACATGAAAGCAACCTAAATGTCCACTGACCAACAGATGAATGGAGAAAGAAGATGTGATCCATATATGCAATGGAGTATTACTCAGCTATAAAAAAGAATGAAATAACACCATTGCAGCAACACTGATGGACCTAGATATTATCATACTAAGTGAAGTCAGTTAGAAAGAGAAAGACAAATATATTATGTCACTTATGTGTGAAATCTAAAAAGAACGACAGACATGAACTTGTTCATGAAACAGCAGACTCACAGACTTATGTTTGTTAAAGGAGAAAAGAAAGGTTGGGGGAAGAAAGATAAATTAGGAGTTTGGGATTAATAGATATACACTGCTGTATAAAAAAATTGATAAACAACAAGGATCTACTGTATAACACAAGAAACTATATTCAGTATCTTGTAATAACCTGTAATGGAGAAGAATCTGCAAAAGAATACAAACTTGAACCACTTTGTGGTACACCTGAAACTAACACAACATTGTAAATCAACTATACTTCAATTAAAAAAAAATAAGTTCTTGGATTCATACATTTATCTCACAGCCAACTAACCTCTATTCAGTTTTCCATGAGATTTCAGACCGAAGCAGGAAGTCTACTCAAAGCCTCCTGAGTTGTCTATCCAGGGTGCTTTAGAATGAATTCATCCACCTAACCTGGACTTGTGGCCCAGGTTGCTAGCAGACTATCTTTTGTTCTTAGTCTGGACCCATTGCATCAGTCATAAGTTCTTATCTCAAGGCTGTCCTCCCCAAATTTCAAATCAACTCTAATGTTGTTTCCTTCAATATTCTTCCTTTTCCAATCTTAGAGCTAAACAATTCTCTTGCTTTCATGTTGTAATGGGAGGCTTGAAATTAACTCGCAATATTAAATGCTGCTTTGACATCTTTGAGCCTCATAGGGTCCCTAAGGCTTATAACCATAAGTCTCTCTTCTCTCACCGGATATGCCCCCTACTCAGTGGAAAAGGCTCTCTCCCTAGCTAGTTCCCTTTATCAGCAGGACCAAGCTGTACTTCACCAGACCTTCAGCCTGATGGCCAGCCATGAAATCATTTAAATAAGTCAATTACGTGGAAACTAGGTGTTACCTCCTGATCTTATTGCTACGACGCTTGCCTCTCATAGCTCCTGCTGGTTCACTCTATTCCTGAATGCATGGCAGGTGATGTCTTTCCCTGGGCTGTGCCTGTGTGTGACTAATAAATGTTGTTAATCTCATTTCATTGTGCACAGGGTAAGGTGTCATGTATTTGGTGATCTCATTTTACCCAGTGTGAGGGATCTCTGTCTTCACCAATAGGGTGAATAGAGGTGATGGAACACGTGCATCTTCCCGTCTAGTTACTTAGCAGATTCATTGCCAGCTCTTCCGATTTTCCTTAACTCAGCAGCTGAGGAAAGGCTGGTGGTCAGCTCTCCTGGTCCAGGCAGCCCTCATTGGCAGAACTCTTGTGGGGATAATCACTGCTGAGCATCCATCGCCTGAGAACTGACCAGTGCCTGAATTCCTGACACTGGGGTTTGGTGCCTGGGTAAAGATGGAGAGTAGCCTGCTTTTTACAATGATGCCATTTATTCCATCACCATCTTTTATTGAGAATTTGTGAAAACTGCATCCTGAACATACAAAGAAGTATAAGGCAGTATGGCCTCAAGGCACTCACAGTCTGGTGGGAGATAGACAATAGCATCAATAACTTTGACATAGACAGATATGTGCTCTAATAATGAAGAGCTGGAGTATCACAGGAGTTTTGGAAGGAAAGCAAAGAGAAGAAATTCTGAATTTAACCAAGGATAACAGGTTTGAGAAGGCTTCCCAGAGATGAGGATATTTTTGAAGGTCAGGTGAGTCTGCCACCTGGATGGGTTATGTGACAAGAACATTCCAGACCAAGAGGATATTATGTGTTGAAGTTCAGACCACTTCTTCCCACCTTCACTGCTACAACCCTTGTTTGATCTATTGTCATCCCTTGCCAAGTGACTGCAATCGTCTTCTGGCTCCCAGCTTCTGTCCTTGCCTGTGTGTAGTCTGTTTCATCCCAGTGCCCAGAGTGGTTCTTTTAAAGTGGAAGTCACGTCAGGTCACTCTCTATGGGATCCCATTTCACTCAGAGGAAAGGCGAAGTCTTCACAGTATCTAAGATCTTTCACTAGCTGCCTCCATAACCTTTGTAACCTCCTCTGCTCTTATGCTCCCCTTTGCTGTCTCTGCTCCAGTCACAACTAGTCTTCTTTGATTCTCTCTGGGTACCACTCCTACCTTAGGGCCTTTGCATCTTCTGTTCCTTTTACCTGGGACAAGCTTCACTCAAATGTCTGTGTGGCCCCCTCCTTCAGCTCCTTCATGCTCCTTTCTGGTGAGGTGCACCCTGAGTGTGCTATGAGATTGTGCACCATGGAAGCACTCATGATTCTCTATATTACTTATCCCTTTATTATATACTGTATAACCATTTGATGATATTCACCATTTGATGTCCGCCCCTCTGCACTAGATTATAAGTTCAAGTATGGTGAGATCTTGGCTCTTTTGTTCACAGATACCAGTCAACAGAGCCTGGCACCCTATAGACATTCAATAAGCAATTATCTGTTAAATGAATGCCTGGATGAAAGGTGTATGGTAGAACGTTGGATGCTCCAAGCAGACTGGTTTATCTGAACGATTTCAACAATCATGGCTGAAGTAAAGCACACAGGTAGATGGGGGCCAGGTCATGGATGACTTTGTAGATCCTGGAGAAAAATTTCCCACTTTATCCTGAGGGAATCAGAGAGTCCCTGAGGGAATTTGAACAAAGGAATGGATGGCAAGGTCAAATATCTAACCTATTAACCAAGATAGAAAAATCCCAGGGGAAACACTTGAATGAAATCTTCATGTTTTAACTTTGGGGTATCTGGGAAAAAATCTGAGGAAGTCAGAAATTTTAGTGTGAAAGATGACTTATGCATCACAGGGGCAATGGCCCTTGGGCAGTGGTGGAATATGGGTTTGGAGTCCAACAGACACAGGTGGAGCCCTGCTCTGGGCAGCTCTGGAGGGCACCTGTAGAGAGGGCACTGCAAGATGCAGGACTTCAGATTCCTCATTACTTTGAAGAGCTGGTGAGGATTCAAAGAGGTGATAAGGGTAAAGTGTCTGATGTATACCTTCCATAGAGGAGACCGTGACCAGTCTTGCTTTCTCATAGGCATGTATGTGGCGTCTGGGAGATGCCTACACACAGGTGGCAGTCATGGCAGAGAAAGAGCGGGCAAGCCTATCAACTGGGGATACTCCCATTCCAGGTGTGTGTGTGTGACAGAGACAGAATGAGAGCCAGGCAAGCCAAGGATGGGAGAACTCTGAGAAACAGGTTGACAGAGGGAGAGCAGTCTAGGTGGAAAAGCACTAACAAACACCCACAGGCCCCCTTGGAACATCCCTGACTGCCCCCACCAGAGACAGGCAGACATCTTCATAGGAGGGATGTGGAGAGGGATACAGGAGGTGTGGGCGTGTTCACTGTGATGTCAGGAAGAAGTATGGTAGTCAAGGGAAGAAGGGTGAGCCTTTGAGCCAAATGGGATCACAATCCATGTCTTTGGGCTTGTTTTGGCTTTTGTCTTTATTTGACTTTCTGTTGCTGGATGTGGATTGCTCGAGAACATTTCCATCTGAGAGGAAGAAGTTAGTAGAAAGAGGATTCCAAAATGCCAGAAGGAAGGCATGGTGGCTACGTGCTATTGGGTTTGGAAGTCTGGGCTGAAACTGTGGTTTGCTTCTTAGTAGCAGTGTAGTTGTGAGCAAGTTACTCTAAACTTCCAAGCCTCAAGTGAGAGATGAGGGTAAAGAGACCCCAGCCTGTAAAGGCTTGCTGAGAAGCACAAAGGAGAGATGGGGAGAGCGCTTATCCATGTGCCAGAGAAGGAGGACCAGGATGCTGAGGAAGGAGAGGTTTGGAGATGGTAGGAAGAGGCACGCCTGGTCCATGTGTGGCCGGAGCAGGCCTGTGTCAGGGCAAAGCCAGAGCTTTTCCCTTCTACTGAGAGGAGAGATAGATGAGTGTGGCTTGAGTGAGTGAGGAGGCAGGTTGGCGAGCAGCCGGACGATTTGGGATGGCTGCTGACTCGCCTGTGAAATGCAATCCACTCATCTGCAGCCAGGGTGGTTGGTACCCAAGAATGGAGGCACGTGCCAAGAACGCGGAGCTGGGAGGAGAATGGGGGACACTGGGAAGGGCCAGCTTCCTGGGCCAGCGGCCAGGGCAGTTCAGAGGGTCTCTGTCTTGCACTCTAATACTCTGTGACTTCCATCTTGAAATTTTAACAATTTTTATCTTTGAACTGTGTCTTGTGAGTCTGGTGGGAAATAAAGACTTGGTCCCAGCTCCTGTGGTCCCACTTTCTATGATGAGTCTTCTGCCTCCTGCTCCCCAACTCCCACGCACCTAAACCTGAGCACTTAGGTGTCAGCGAGGTGAAAATTGGGCACATAGCTAAGCACTGAGATGCAAGGTAAGGGTCTGAGTAACAGGGAATCTGCCCTCACTAGCAAGTTTCCTTGGGTGCAAGGGAGTGCAATATTAAATAGCAAATGAAAACACGTGGAAGAAAGAAAGAGGCTTTCCCCCTGCTTTTTGAACAAAGGGATTGCATTCTCATTTTGCACTGGGGCCCACAATGTAGCTGGCCCCAGGGAGGAGAGTTATCTGGGGAAGCCAGAGGGCTGCAGAGCAGATTGCAAGGGGCAGTGGGTTTTGGAACCTACTGGTTCCTGGTGGGAGGGCAGGGCAGTTTGCTCCCGAAGGTCAGTCAGCCCAGACACGGGAGTGTAAGAAGTAGAGGCAAGAATTAGTGAGAAGTGGGTGTTACAGATGAGAATGATGGAACTTGAAAGGGACAGAGACTATTGGTGCTGGTGAAAGAAACATTCAAGGGATCAGGGGTTAGACTTAGAAAAGCAAGAATTCAAACCAGAAGGAAAAATATAAAGATGCACAATTAAAAAGATTTGGAAGAAGCCAGACATGGAAGAAAGGAGGCTCATGAAAGATTTAGCCAGAAAAGGGAATTTCAGATTTCAGAATTTCCAAAGCAGAATATTTCCAGAGCAAGTTCCTTTATATCTCATTAGTAAAGTTTGTAATTTGCCCTTTTTTTTTGGCTCTGCATTTGCAAACAAAGCATTGCTCTCAGATTCAAGATTTAGACTTTTGAATCATAGTACAACTCATTTTTTTTTTGTATAAGTAACATATGTTTGGTGTCTTTAAACACAATTACTTTTGTATAATAAAAGTGTTGATTTGATGATGCGACATTTTCTGCAAGTGTGTTTAAGAGAGTTTATGTTTTCATAAGTTGCAATGAAACTCAATTATGTATGTGTAATAAGGCTTCTGATTGTTACACTTAGACTTTTCTGTATAATGAAGCCAGCAATTAGAATTTGCTTGCTCTATGGCTTAGGAAAACACACTTGTTTTGGAGACAAAAGACTCTTAATGAGCCCCCTTTTTTGTTAATTTTTTTTGGTTGTTGTTAAAAACCAGTCTATAACTCAAACATATAATTAGATTTCTTAAAGGTTTGGATTTTTTGTTGTTGTTATTTTTTTCCCCCCTCTAAACACAAAACAAAGCAAAAAGCAATAACTTTAAGGCACAGATCGTTTCAAAGCTGTGAATCTCGCTACAATCTGCAGTTTTACCTTCCAGGCACCCCCAGTGCATAACGATGCCCGCTCGGCTAAGGAAGTGGAGGCCTGGCAGTGGCAGATCTCCGACTGAGTAGAGAAATGCTTTATGGAAGCATTGCTTAGATGCTGCTCTGGGCATTACACTTGGAACTGGGCACTGGTGTTCTGCTTACATCTTGGCCTCGGGGTTAGCCTGAAGCCTGACTCGGGAGCAGAATCCCACCTCCTGATCCATCGCTACCACTAGCCACACATGCCTGCTAGTGGAAGGGTGCACAAGCCATTCTCTCATGGGCTGACCATGGGAGTGCAGGCAGAGTTTTCTCAGTGGGCTTAAGAAGCTTCCTTGCCATTTTTTTCCCACCTTATAACCAACACCCAGTGTGTCAGCTGGTCCCTTGGACTGATTGCAGTTCAGTTCACTGCTGCCCATTTGTGCCACTTTCAGAGATGGCTGTACTGGGACCCTGGTGTAGGCTGCTCCAAACTGTGCCTCAATGACATTATTGATTATTTTTGTGAATGAAAAATATTGCTCGCCATATCAGTAAATAAAGGATGTTGCGGTCATCAAACTACCACATTACAATAGCCCCCAAAAGTGAGCCCAAAAGGAACTCAGGATGGAGGCAGGATGCCTGCCATTAAGCCATAAGCTGCTGCAGCCACTCCCAGCGGTGCACCCTGAAGAGACCCAGGGTGATAAAGCAGAGGACATTGGCCCCAGACAGCTGAGATACACAGCAAAGGAATGATTTCAAAGAGCCCAGACTTTTGCATCTTCCTGTACATAGAAAAGCACTAAATTCATTAACTTGAGGTGTCTGGTTTTCTTTAATTAACTACAATCTATCTGATCTTTGTTGCAAAAAATTCCTATATGTGCTGGCTCCTCCCTTAGGCCTTCAGAGCAGCCTCTTTGAGTTATCGGACAGTCCTGTCTCTCGGGCTTGAAGTCTTCAGAATGCCCACTGAAAAAAACATAATTCTCGACTTTTAGGTTGTGCATTTTTGTTCAGTCGACATTTTGAGCTAAAGTGACTTAAGAAATGGCTGATACAAGAGGGACACCCTGACCCTCCTCTCTGTTTCCCTGAAAACAGGAAATAATAAACCTCTTACAAGAGAAGTGCGCTTGCTATGTCTGGAGTCAGAAGGACACTTATCTCCAAAGATAAAAAACTGAGGGCCAAGAAGCCTACAGAAACAAAGCTTGTTACTTTAATTTTTCACCCAAACTCTGTTTAGATTCTTCACTAACGGGGCACCTAAAGCCTAAGTTTCTTGTTCTGTCAATTCTTCACAAATTTATTGTTTCTTTGTCTAAAAAGGATAAAAGCTGCCTGCTTTTGCCATGTTGTAGGTTATATTTCTATGTGACTTCCATGTACATGGTTAAAATCTGTATATTTTTCTCTTGTTCATCTTTGTCAACTTTATTATTATTCTAGCCACAAGAACTCAAGAGAGAAAGAGGGGAAAATTTCCCCTCCCCGACAACCATTTCTCCCTAGATGTTCCAGCATGTGGGGAAAGGCCCTTGGGTCAAAACTTTCCTTATCGTGTGTCAGTTTGAAGGAAGCACTTGTACTGTGAGTAATGTTTGTTTTTAGTTCAGTTCAGTTCAATTGCTCAGTTGTGTCTGACTCTTTGCGACCCCATGAATCAGAGTACGCCGGGCCTCCCTGTTCATAACCAACTCCCGGAGTCTACCCACACCCATGCCCACCAAGTCGATGATGCCATCCAACCATCTCATCCTCTGTCGTCCCCTTCTCCTCCTGCCCCCACTCCTTCCCAGCTTCAGGGTCTTTTCCAATGAGTCAACTCTTCACATGAAGTGGCCAAAGTATTGGAGTTTCAGCTTCAGCATCAGTCCTTCCAACGAATATTCAGGATTGATTTCCTTTAGGATGGACTGGTTTGATCTCCTTGCAGTCCAAGGGACTCTCAAGAGTCTTCTCCAACAATATGGTTCAAAAGTATAAATTCTTTGGTGCTCAGCTTTCTTCACAGTCCAACTCTCACATCCATACATGACCACTGGAATAGCCATAGCCTTGACTAGACGGACATTTGTTGGCAAAGTAATGTCTCTGCTTTTTAATATGCTATCTAGGTTGGTCAAAACTTTCCTTCCAAGGAGTAAGCGTCTTTTAATTTCATGGCTGCAATCACCATCTGACACTGTTTCCACCGTTTCCCCATCTATTTCCCATGAAGTGATGGGACCAGATGCCATGATCTTAGTTTTCTGAATGTTGAGCTTTAAGTCAACTTTTTCACTCTCCTCCTTCACTTTCATCAAGAGGCTTTTTAGTTCCTCTTCACTTTCTGCCATAAGGGTGGTATCATCTGCATATCTGAGGTTATTGATATTTCTCCCGGCAATCTTGATTCCAGCTTGTGCTTCTTGCAGCCCAGCATTTCTCATGGTGAGCTCTGCATATAAGTTAAATAAGCAAGGTGACAATATACAGCCTTGATGTACTCCTTTTCCTATTTGGAACCAGTCTGTTGTTCCAAGTCCAGTTCTAACTGTTGCTTCCTGACCTGCACATAGGTTTATCAAGAGGCAGGTCA
Source organism: Muntiacus reevesi (assembly GCF_963930625.1). Lineage (NCBI taxonomy): Eukaryota > Metazoa > Chordata > Mammalia > Artiodactyla > Cervidae > Muntiacus > Muntiacus reevesi. The sequence continues at coordinate 18,406,120 of NC_089252.1, read as the reverse complement.
GGTGGTCTGGTATTCCCATCTCTTGAAGAATTTTCCACAGTGTGATCCACACAGTCAAAGACTTTAGCATAGTGAATAAAGCAGAAATAGATGTTTTTCCGAAACTCTCTTGCTTTTTTGATGATCCAGCAGATGTTGGCAATTTGATCTCTGGTTCCTCTGCCTTTTCTAAAACCAGCTTGAACATCTGTAAGTTCATGGTTCACGTATTGCTGAAGCCTGGCTTGGAGAATTTTGAGCATTACTTTACTAGTGTGTGAGATGAGTGCAATTGTGTGGTAGTTTGAGCATTCTTTGGCATTGCCTTTCTTTGGGATTGGAATGAAAACTGACCTTTCCCAGTCCTGTGGCCACTGCTGAGAATGAAAAGGACAACTTTTTGGGTGTTAGTTCTAAAAGGTCTTGTAGGTCTTCATTGACCCATTTAACTTCAGCTTCTTCAGCATTACTGGTTGGGGCATAGGCTTGGATTACTGTGATACTGAATGGTTTGCCTTGGAAATGAACAGAGATCATTCTGTCATTTTTGAGATTGCATCCAAGTACTGCATTTCAGACTCTTTTGTTAACCATGATGGCTACTCCATTTCTTCTAAGGAATTCTTGCCCATGGTAGTAGATATAATGGTTATCTGAGTTAAATTCACCCATTCTAGTCCATCTTAGTTCACTGATTCCTAGAATGTCAGTGTTCAATCTTGCCATCTCCTATTTGACCACTTCCAATTTGCCTTGATTCATGAACCTAACATTCCAGGTTCCTATGTAATATTGCTCTTGTAGCATCAGACTTGCTTCTATCTCCAGTCTCATCCACAACTGGATATTGCTTTTGCTTTGTCTCCATCCCTTCATTCTTTCTGGAGTTATTTCTCCACTGATCTTCAGTAGCATATTTGGCACCTACTGACCTGGGGGGTTCCTCTTTCATTATCCAATCTTTTTGCCTTTTCATACTGTTCATGGGGTTCTCAAGGCAAGAATACTCAAGTGGTTTGCCATTGTCTTCTCCAGTGGACCACATTCTTTCATACCTCTCCACCATGACCCATCTGTCTTGGGTGGCCCCTCATGGCACGGCTTAGTTTCATTGAGTTAGACAAGGCTGTGGTCCTGTGATCAGGTTGGCTAGTTTTCAGTGATTGTGGTTTCAGTGTGTCTGCCCTCTGATGCCCTCTTGCCACACCTACCATCTTACTTGGGTTTCTCTTACCTTGGACGTGGGGTATCGCTTCATGGTTTTTCTTTAAGCCTCTTGTTAAAAAGGTCCTACTCTTAGAAGTGCTAAACTATTTTGTTGTTACTGATCACTAAACAGCTTACTGAAAATTTGTTTTTATAATTTATAATGTACTAAGAGGGCTTTCCTGGTGGCTCAGATGGCCAAAAATCTGCCTGCAATATAGGAGACACGAGTTCGATTCCTCCATTGGAAAGATCCCCCAGAAAAAGGAATGGCAACCCACTCTAGTATTCTTGCCTGGAAAATTCCATGGATAGAGGAGACTGGCGAGCTATATATAGTCCATGAAGTTGCACAGAGTCGGATACAACTGAGCAACTTTCACTTTTTTTTTCCACAAGGTTTTCAGTGGTGTATCAGTCAGCTTCTCATGAGAAAAGCACAGAAAACTTTAGATATTACAAGCAGAAGAGGATTTCATACAGTGCATTGGATACATGCTAGAAGGCTGGAGGAAAAATATGGTGGCGTGGTTTTATCCAGTGTGGAAATGTTGGCACTTGTGCTGATGTGACTGGAGACCCACAACAGGCGGATATCTTTGTCTTTGGAATCCTTGCCCTCTGCTGTCAGCAGGAATAAAAAGAGTTCACACTCCTGATAGTCAACCCCCCAATATCTTGCCAGAACCCTCTGTTTCCTGAAACCCCCTTTTGTTGCCAGACCCAAGAGAAGGAGAGTGACTTCTCCCCACTTGCTGCCTTCCAGACCCCAGGGTGTGCCTCTCAAGAGCAACTTTGTAGCTGCTAAGGATTTTGGACCATACGATTTCCAGCCTTTCACCCACTGGGATAGGGAGGAAGGCAGAGCAGGGTAAAAAGAGGTCTATCAGTTGACAATATGTGGCACATTGGGGGTATATGACAAGAACGGTCTAGAAAATATAACTTTGCAATCACCAGTGACATCTCCGAGCAAACCCCAACCACAGCTGTGGATTTCATGTTCAATCAACCCTCTGAGCAGTGGAGGAGGGAAAACATAGTGGGGCGTTCTGTCGGGACTTATCAATAGAAAAGAAAGACAGGCCAAGTCTGATTGCTGGAATTAACAATTTCCAGACCCAAGAAGTGTTCCATTCAGCTTCTTCTCAGAGGCAGGCTTTTAAATTTTAAACAAAGGATCCAATTAAATTTGATCCAATTTAAATCCCTCCAGTTCAGAAACCTTTATTAAATATCTCTGATGGCTCGTGCCCTGGGCTAGACAGAATAGGAGTTACAGATCTGTGACTGCAGACGGCAGCTGTGTTTTTCTGTACATCTAAGTTGGGATAGACTCCTGACCACTACACTCTCGGTTTTGCTTTTTTTGTTATTTAACTGCATAGACTGCATATCTCCTTGGGAGAGGCATTATCACATCCATGTTTGATATAAAAGGTTATTTATATTGAGAAGTCCTTATGTTCTCCGTACTGGGCTATGTACTAGTAAAGCGTCATCTCATTAAAAACTGCTAGGACCTGGACTTCAGCTATCTCCATAGACTTTCTTAGTAGATGAAGAAGCTCATGCTCTGAGAAGTTGAAGTGACCTGGCCAAGAGAAACATCACGCTATCCTCAGGATCACTAGCCCTTAAGCCTTTGGTACCACATGGAGATGTGCTGCTTCTCAGGTAAGATTCAGGTCAGCCATCTAGCCCAAATTGTTTACTGTCCAGCTTCAAGGAACTCCCACTCAGTTGCACAGACCTAGGACTCGTGGATGTGAGTTTTATCCCAACTTTGCAGTTCCTAAGCCATAGGGCCATCTTTGGCCTCTATTATATCTATGTAGAGAGTTCCCCTGGTGCCTTAGATGGTAAAGAATCTGCCTGCAATGCAGGAGACCAAGTTTGATCCCTGGGTTGGGAAGATCCCCTGGAGAAGGGAATGGCCACCCACTTCAGTATTCTTGCCTAGAGAATTCCATGGACAGAGGAGCCTGGCCAGCTCTAGTCCATGAGGTCTCAAAGAGTCGGACATGACTAAGCGACTAACACACACACACATCTCCTATGTAGAATGAAAGTTGATTAAGAGACTTTCCATGTGCAAATTGGGTTTCAATAGCATTCTCCCTGTCTCATGTTCAGTCTAACTCTCTCACCCATGAAACTTGTCTCTTCATTGCCTCTTCCCCAAGTCATTCTTGTTTCATATTCTCACTAAGTGATTGTATAATTGCACTGCTTGTAATGTGTTCCCATTCCTTCCTACTTAGCCAGATTGGACTCATCATCGAGGCCCTTTTTCCTCCAGGTAGTCTTTAACCTAAGCTCCAGAACACACATGCTCTCACGCTCCTCTGAGCAACTTTAACACATATTTTTGTCTAAACTGTTCACCCTACACTTATAAGTGACTGGGCCTTTTTATTAACTTTCCATGAGCGTGACTCTTGTCTCTCCGGCATTGGATCCTTAGAAAGTATGGGCTATACATACTTTTTTGTGTCCCCATAGTGCCTGATATGGAGCTTAGCACATGATGGGTGTTACTGGGTATCAATTAGTTAAGACTGGTAGTTCAGTACAGGCCAGTGTGCACTGTAGGGATTAAAAGGAGGAGGAAGAAGAAGGTGGCCTAGGAGTGGAGTTTTTAACTTTGGAGATTTAGACAAGCAGAGGTGACTGAGAATGGAGATCTAACTGGCTAGGCACAAATAAAGAGACTGCAGGAAAATAACACGGTACTTGGGAAGAGGCTGCGGGGAGAACTGGTTCCTTGAAACTCATAAACAGACTAGTCTGAGAAGGAGGCTTCATGATGTGGAGCCTGTGGGAGATAGATGGGCATCAGAGGATCAGAAGGTAATTTGTTTAATTCAGAGAGTTACCCAGCAATTTCTGTGTGCTGGGGAGACAAGTTTGAGGAAAATAAATTCTCTTTTTGATTAGGGTCGGGTTCTGCCTCCTTGGGTTGGAAGGTTGAATGTGCTCTGCTGTTTTATAAAGATCTTAAGCATCCAAAGATTTTGGTATCCATTGGGGATCCTGGATTCAGTCTCCCTCAGATACTGAGGAAGAACTGGATACCAGAGTTTTTAATCAAGTTAGTCAGATGGAGACAAGATCACAATGAATTTTTACACCAAGTGGAAGATAAGCTACATCATTGAGAGAAGAGTTCCTGGGTCTCAGGGCTGCTCTTAACAAACCCTGGAGTGCTGGCGTTCTAGGTGAGGGCCCTGGAGATGGAGAACTAGGCCTTAATCTCGGCTCTGGCACTGACTGCTTTATTGAGGGCAACTTCTTTGATTTCTCTGGGCCTTTGTTTGATCATCCATAAAATTGGATAAATAAAAGTGCCTAATCCTACCATTATTGTGAGAATTAACTGAGATCGTGGATATGAAGTTAGCACAGCGTAGGGCCCAGGCATGCCCTTCATCACTGTTCGCTACTATAAAGTATAAAAGGAAGAGTAAGTGACTCGAGATTAAGAGTCTCTTACCGACTTCGTGAAGGTGCTATGTGGAGTGGACTTTGAGTGAATGGCAGAATTTATAAGATGGTGACTAGGGGCTGGGAGCAGCAGGGAGTGCAGACAGCACAGGGCACGTGTGGGGGTGAGGATGTGGGAACAGTAGCTAGCCCAGGTTTCTGGAAGCCGAGGGTGAGTGATGAGGAGGTGGGATAGTTTGGAGTCGGGTAACAGCTATGCAGGGCTTTTCACAATGGGATGATGCTTAGGAATATGAGCCTGGCCTTGCAGTGGATACAACCGATGACACTGGCCATGGCCCCGGGGTACCCAGGGTCATATAAAGGCCAGAGGTGCTCTGTCCCTCGGGCCTGCACTGGTTAACCTACCAAGGCAAATCCACTTATTTTCAAAGTCAGTCTCAGAGCAAGAAAGCCACATGAATCCAAATATCCGGGCAGCAATCCCCAGCGGCGCCGAAGGTAATGAAACATTGGTATCTGCCGCTCCTATCTGTTATTGCTGATATTCAGATAATGATGCCAATACGCAGCCTCGGGGGGGAGGAGAGGCTGTGGGGACAGCTTGTCCGGCTCATCTCCTGGAGGGTGGAGAAAGGAGAAGAGACTGGGGTTGGGGGGTGCGGGGTGGGAGTTGGGAGGGGTGAGAAGATGATGCCAGGACAAACCTGCTCCCTCATTCTGTATAAAGCAAAGGCAGAATTAGCTATCTCTGCCCCAGATTCCATGAGAGAGCAGGGTTCTCCCCCACACCCCCAGGTGGCTGTGGCACTTGGGATGATAATAGTCACACCTCATAACTGAACAGTGTTTTATAATTTCCAAAGTGCTTTTATTATATCTAGTCTCACATTTATTACTGCTGATAAGAAACCCTAGACTGATGCTGGAGTGCTAGGAGGCATGCTGGTAACTTGTCCAAGCCCCGTTTGGCCACCTCTTGCTCACCTTTGCTCATCTTTGAATTAGGTCAAAGCGGGGAGGGTGGAGATTGGAGATGTCCTCCAGCTGGTCTTCGTTGGATCAGAGATCAGAGCCAGAGGGTAAGGAGGGGTGGCCAGCCTCTCCTGCCCCACCCACTCCCAGGGCAGACACTGACAATGGGTCTTGACAGCTTTCCTCTGAGCCCAGTCAAAGCCTCAGGGTCCTTCTCAGAACTATTTCTGAGCAGCCACTGCTAATTGATCAGAGCTGGTGCTCAGGAAGGAATCTATTTGCTCTCCCTGCATTAAGGCATTGTCCAGAGCCTTTCCTTGTTAAAATGTCAATACTTGTGGAATGTTAACATATTAAGCCATTATCGGCCCCCAGCACCTGCATGTGAATTCATTTGTCAGATTGCTGTGTGCAAACCCTCAGGGCGACTAGTCTGGGACAGAAGAGTTTGTTTATTAAGGAATGCAAAGTCTGATGGGTGCTAGAGGTGACTATGGCTGTCTCCTCCAGCAGGTCCTCAGATTGTCTAACTGCTGCCTGAGAAGATGTGCTGTTTTGCTGAGGAGATCCTAGTATGGGACCTTGGAAAATCACCTAAACCTTTTAGGTTCCATTTCCTTACCTGAAAGAAGAGGATAATGACATCTGCTCCACCCACTACTGAATAACTGCTAGGATGAAAGGCTTCTGAATGTGTTTTGTATTTTATAAAGTAATGTACAGGTGTAAGGTATCATCATTTAGTTACATTCAATTCAGTTCAGTCGCTCAGTTGTGTCTGACTCTTTGTGACTCCGTGGACTGCAGTATGCCAGGCTTCCCTGTCCATCACCAACTCCCGGAGCTTGCTCAAACTCATATCCATTGAGTTGGTAATTCATCCAACTATCTCATCCTCTGTTACCCCCTTCTTCTCCCACCTTCAATCATTTCCAGCATCAGGGTCTTTTCAAGAGTCAGTTCTTCGCACCAGGTGGCCAAAGTACTGGAGTTTCAGCTTCAGCATCAGTCCTTCCAATGAATATTCAGGACTGATTTCTTTTGAGATGGCCTGGTTGGCTCTCCTTGCTGAAGAGACAGTCTCTCAGTCCTCAACCTGAATGCTTCCTATGGGATGAGTTAGGGCCCCAGTCAGAATAAGACAGGCAGGAAACAGTCAGGTGCCCTGTGACCAGATCCTCTGCAGATGACAAGGCTGGCTGGGGATTTGGTGACCTACAGGAAATGATTTGGAAGGCACAGTGGGAAAGTCAGAAATCTGACTTAGGCCCTGGTTTAGGCTCTGGGCAGGGTGAGGGGAAGCCAGCTAGGGCAGAAGCATCAAAAGACTTTTGCACTGAGGTCAAACTGGGACATCATAAAGCTTAGTGCACAATCTTCATGGGGGCAAAGACCAAGTTACAGCTGGATGAAGCTGGATTTCTGGTGGAAGCAAGTGGAATTGTTCAGGGGTGTGAATGTGAAGACAGGGGTAAATCATTCAGATTCCCTGCACACATTTTAGCCATCTTAGCATCTATTCAAATGATCTGCTATCATTGTATCAACGGTGGATATATGTGGATATGTGTATGGGTACATGTGATCCGAATGATGTATGTTCATTGAAATGCTAAGCCGTGCAGTGGTACAAATACATGCTCATTGTCTGAAATACTTTTAGTCTGGCTTTCAAGTGTTTGAGGAGCTGGTTGGAGTTTGCAACACCATGATAAAACAAACACACACATTAGCTACACACTTTGGGTGTAGTGTGTAGGGTTTGATGGTTTGGAGATAAGTGACTTTCATCTCTTCAGTGTCACCAAGGGAGACAGAGGCATAAGAGATAATTTTAATGTTAAAGGCTGTTTTTTTTTTTTTCCATGCTCTTGTACCTAATGTTTCAAATCAAATATCTTTGACATAGAGGATCAAATAACAGAATTTTTTTTATGTGTGTTAGTTAAGCATATTTTGTACCAAAGGCCAAAGGTAGGATTAAGGGGAAGATGGGATGTTGTAGCCTGTGGCATGGAGCTGGCCCATGTTCGTTGCCCAGTGTTTTTGGTTCACATGGGAGAGTGAAAGCCCAGAACCTTCAGTTACTTGAAGAGGGGAGGCATAGGGTCCAAAGGGCAATTTTTCAGCCTAGAAGGAGGAATCTGTACAAAGAACATTTCTTCTGACTTCTTTACTGATGTGCAAATCTGTAGAGCCGTGCTGCGGGGAAGCAACAGGGGGGAAGAAAAAAAGCACTTGAAGGATATGGGTTGAAAAAGAGGAAAAACAGCCATAGAAAAAAGACAAAGCAAGAGGAGCAAGCAGAGTTAGCAGAGCTTAGCTCAGCCTCCAGGTCGAGGAGTTGTTATATTATATATGGATGCAGAATGAAAATAACAGCCTCAGCTTCTGCAAGTCGTCTAACAAGTTCCAAAAGGACATTCACAACTCATCCAAAGTCATGGCCCTGGCAGAGGAAGACCACAGCTGTGTTGGGCTGGTCAGGGGATCAGAAGACATTCTGGCTCTTTTATGGATGAGACCACTAGTCATCAAGAAGAAGGATTCAGTTTGCTCTGAGAGGGCCCAAGGGAAAGAAACAAGACTTAGAGATGGGCATTGTGGGTAGATGCATTTTGACTTGTCAATTGATCATTCTAACAAAGCAGAGTGGTCCAAAGGTGGAATATTTTGCTTTATCCTTTATGCCCCTCTACCCAGAGCAGTGACACTATGAACTGAATTTCCTGAGGTGTTCAAATGACTGATCCCCACACTCAGCTGCATGTTAAGCTTACTTGGGGAATTTCTTGAAAAATACAGATTTCTGGCCCCTACCTCGAGATTATGTAGGAATATATTTTCACCAAGATTCACAAGTGACTCTTGATTCCTGGGGCAATATCCAGAATAAAGTTTTATGAAAATTAAACCCTTGGGTATTTGAACTCCCAAACCCATCCCCTGGTTGAACCCTAAACCATTTAGAATCACAGCCTTACATTCACACCAATCGTTTCCAGCTCCCCCACCCTGAGCGAGTCACATTCTTCCCTGGCTTTCTGGTTGCGTTCAGGGCTCCTCTCTTCGTTACTTTGATGATCTCCTGCTGAACTTGACCCTGCAGCTGTAACTCCCCCCTAGGTCTCCTCCACCAAGCATACCTCCTTCAAGAGGAAGAGCTTGATCATGTGTAACCAAAATTCCCAGGCTAGATTAATTATATGAGACAGTTCAGGATTTTACATTAAAAAATGCTAATAGTTTATCCAGGAAGCACCCATGTAGAAAGAAAGTAATAACCTCATTATTTTTATTAGTATTGATAACAATGATTATTTCTCAATAATAATATGATATATTTTTGTTTTAACTCAAGAACACAACTACCCAAGGTATACATCAGCTTTTGATCAGTCGATCAGTCACCTCCTATGTCACCCAGATGTCATTTTATCTTGTATGTAGTTGATGTGGAGAAACTAAAACTAAACTGAATCCTTTTGCTATCTTATGCATTTGGATACAAAATTAATAGCAGGAAGAGGAAACTGTCACCTTACCATTCGGTCTTGCCAGCAATTTTTATCTTCTCTGGGATGACAGAAATGACGTGTAGAAATGTGATTCTGGCATTTGGATAGGGTAACATACAGGGTTGGACCATACTTCTGTTCACGGGAAGCTTCTATGTGCTCTGAGCAGACAAGGCCTTTCCGAATGTGATGGCCTGTTTGGGATCACCACACTTCCTGGGGGGTGAGATGTGCAGATATAATTTGTGGTTATTGCAAAAGCCAATTACAGAGGGAAAAACAGGGCTGTGAGGGTGTGTCTGAATGATCAGATTGGTAGCCTGAGGCTGTACCTGAACCTATCCTGACCCAGCCCTCCTGGAGGGCTGAGGCTCTCTGAGAAGGGGACAGCAGTGAGCTGCTATAGGAGACGGATCAGAAAGAGCTGATCATGAAAAAAAGAGTTTCAGAGTTGGACTATGAAAACTTCCTCACTGGTAGTAGCAGTAGTGGCGACAGGCAATGCTTCAGGCAAGTGCCACAACTCGCCACACACTGTGGGATCCCCAGAGTCCCACAGTGAGCAGCAAAGAGCCACTCTGGGGCACAGAGCAATGAGCAAAAGATGGGGTAACTTGCTCACGCACAGTGTGAGAAGACTCCCCTCCTGAATCCCACTTGGGATACAGGGAGAGCAGAGCTGGTCTCCTCTTGGAAGGAGAACATGTTGATTTTGTGACCTTGAGAGCAAGTTGCAGGATAGTGACATACTCGAGTATCGGTGAATGACAGGTCCAGGGGGACATCCAAGGTGCACTCATTTCTTTGAATCATTGTTTCTGGTGCTGGGAAAATCCTGACAGCAGTGAAACAGTTATGGTTTGACTTGAGAAATGAAATGGATTTAGAAGGAAAAACAGACTGATTAAACCAGTCAGGTCATAGGTCGGCCTTCCTCCATTCCTTACTGAGAATCTAGGTCGAAACCAGATCAGTTGTCAATATCAATGCAGTCACCTTTAAGTGAAATAGCAAGTATCAAGAGCTAAGGATCCAGGTATCATAAATTAATTACATTAAGTCACATGTTTTCAAATTTTGGTGTGGATCTAGTCCCACACCCTTCTCTTTTCTGGATTTCATATCTCCTAAAAGTTAGAATTCCTATTGCTGCACTTTGTAGCACTTTCTTTTTGTTTAAAGTGATTTTTTTGCATTAATTAAAAAAAAATTTTTGTAAGAGTATAGTTGATTAACAATGTTCTATTAGTTTCAAGTGTATAGCAAAGTGATTCAGTTACATATATTTATATATATACACAAGTGTCTTCTTTTCTAATTAATCTATTTTAAATGAAAAATCTATTTTAAATCAATTTCAATCTAATCTATTTTAAATTAATTAATTTAAAATTAATCTATTTTAAATCTATTAATTTAAAATTAATACTCTTTTAATGACACAAGGTACAATTCACAAAGAAGACAGACATTATAAACCATTTGATACCTAACAATAAAGAAACAAAGATACACAAAACAAAAATCAGAGGAAATATAAGGGAAAAGAAAAATATATATAATCATAGTCAGACATATTAATATTTGTCTCTAAGAAAATTTTATCAAATGCACAAAAAGTCAGAGTAGGAGCATCTTGAACAATATCATTAATAATTTAACTATAATATATTTATACTTAATTAATTTATATTAACCTTGTATCCTACACAAATATATTTAAGATTTTGTATTTCATACATTGTTATTAGATGTCCATAAGACATTTAGGAAAACTGGAAAAAAGATAAACATTACTAAATTTCAAAAACTATAATTCATTTTTGTGTGTGTGATTCAGTTATATATATACACATACATTATTTTAAAAATTATTTTTCATTATTGGTTATTATAAGGTATTGATATAAGATAAGATAAAAGATATCTATACAGACCTTGGAATTCTCCAGACCAGAATACTGAAGTGGGTAGCCTTTCCCTTCTCCAGGGGATCTTTCCAACCCAGGAATTGAACCCAGGTCTCCTGCATTGCATTGCAGGCAGATTCTTTACCAACTGAACTATCAGGGAAGCCCTATAAGATATTGACTATAGTTCCCTGTGCTATACAGTAAAACTTTGCTGCATATCTATTTTTAAATTAGAAATCTAGCATTCTATTCACACTAAGTCAAATAAGTGGAATCAAAATGTCAGATTTTTTTATTAGGCAAAAATTCATAAGTTTTCCAAAATATATATGTTACATATATATTATTTATATTATATGTATACAAAAGTTTTTCTACAACACTTGATAAAGGCTTGAGAAAGTGCATCAGAAAAAAAAGAAGAGAGGAGAAATTGGAAAACATAAACTAAATGAAATGGGAATACTGAATATGAAATAGAAAACATGAAACAAACTAGATCAAAGTAAAAGATCCTCATATAATCCAGTTATTTTTAAACATGGCTGCTCATTAAAAGCTTATCTGGAGCTCTGGCAAAAAAAAAAAAATAAGTGAATAAAAGTTACATAATCACAATAGTGAATAATGTTCATTAGTTTTCACAATCAATAGCCCAACAAAAAATAAAAGATAATTACAGTTGTAAGCCATAATGGGAACATGATTAACCTAACAATATAAGATAGTTACATACAATTTGGGGGGTCAAGCAGAGTGATGTGGTAAGTGGAAGTGCATGTATGCACATGTTTTCATCTGCTCAGCCAGCTTATGTCTTTTGGTTGGTACATCTAATCCATTTACATTTAAGGTAATTATTGATATGTATGATGCTATTACCGTTTTCTTCATTGTTTTGGGTTTATTTTCCATAGGCTGGTCTTTTCCTTTCCTTGTTTTCTGCCTAGAGAAGTTCATTTAGTATCTGTTGTAAAGCTGATTTGGTGGTGCTGAAGTGTCTTGACTTTTGCTTGTCTGGAAAGCTTTTGATTTCTCCATCAAATCTGGAGGAGAGTCTTCAGGCTTGTAGAGTTTCTATTGAGAAGTCAGTTAACAGCCTGATGGAAGTTCCCTTGTGTGTTATTTGTTGTTTTTCCCTTGTTGCTTTAAATGTTTTATCTCTGTCATTAATTTTTGTCAGTTTGATCACTATGTGTCTCTGTTCCTCTTTGGGTTTATCCTGCCTGGGACTCTCTGTGCTTCCTGGACTTGGTTAATGATTTTCTTTCCCATGCTAGGGAAGTTTTCAGCTATTATCTTTTCAAATATTTTCTCAGGTACTTTCTCTCTCTCTTCTCCTGGGACCCCTATAATGTGAATGTTGGTGTGTTTAATGTTGTCCCAGAGGTCTCTTAGGCTGTCTTCATTTCTTATCATCCTTTTTCTATGTTCTGTTCTAAGGCAGTGATTTTCAGCTTTCTGTCCTCCAGGACATATATTCATTCTTCTGCCTCAGTTATTCTGCTACAGTTTCCTTCTAGTGTATCGCTCATCTCTGTGTGTTTGTTCTTTGGTTCTTCTAGGTTTTTGGTAAACATTTCTTGCATTTTCTTAATCTTTGCCTCCATTCTTTTTCCGAGATCCTGAATCACCTTTACTATCATTATTCTGAATTCTTTTACTGGAAGGTTGCCTATCTCCACTTCATTTAGTTGTTTTTCTGTGATTTTACCTTGTCCCTTCATCTGGGACATCACTTTATGCTTTTTCATGCTGATTAACTTTCTGTAATGTGGTTTTGTTTTAGCCACTGTGGGACTGTGGTTCTTCTTGCTTCTTCTGTCTACTCTCTGATGGAGGCAGCTAAGAGGCTTTTGAAAGCTTCCTGATGGGAGGGACTGGTATTCAGAAAAACTGGGTCTTGCTCTCCTGGGCAGGGCCTTACTTAGTAACGCTTTAACTACCTGCCCTGGTAGATTTTTGACCTGAGACAACCCAGTCCCCAGGTCTGCGGGCCTGTGTGGTTGGGTTAGTGGTGACCTCCAAGAGAGTTTACACCAAAGGGGACCTTCCAAGACTGCTGCTGCCAGCCCCCCATCCTTGTGGTGAGGCCCTCCTGACACATGTTTCCACAGAAGACCCTCTAACACTAGCAGGTAGTTTTGGTTCAGTCTAGGGTGGAGTCCCTGCTCTTTTCCTCCGAGTCTTGGTGTGTGCAAGGTTTCTTTTGTACCCTCCAAGACTGGAGTCTTGTTTTCTCTAGTTCTGTGAAAGATTTGTAATCAAATCCTGCTGGACTTCGAGGTCAGATTCCCTGGGGATTCCCAGTCCCTTTGCCGGGTCCCCAGGTTGGGAAGCCTGACATGGGGTTCAGAACCTTTACAGCAGTGGAAGAACTTCTTTGGTATTGTTTTCTAGTTTGTGGGTCACCCGAGTGGCAGGTATGGGATTTGATTTTGTCATAATCATGCCCCTCCTATAGTCTCACTTCAGCTTTTTTTTGTCTTTGGACATGGAGTATCTTTTTTTGGTAGGCTCCAGCATCCTCCTGTTGATGGTTGTTCAACAGCTGGTTGTGATTTTGGTACTCTTGTAGGAGGAGATGAGTGCATAACCTTCTACTCCACCATCTTGAACTGGAAACTCTACAAGTGTCTATTCTTTTTCAAATCCTTTTCCCATCCATGTCATTACAGAATATTGAGCAGAGTTCCCTGTGCTGTACAGTAGATTCTTGTTGGTTATCTACATTAAATATAGTAATATGCATATGTCAATTCTAAACTCTCAATTTATTCTTCACTCCCATTCCCCTCTGTAATCATAAGCTGTTTTCTGAGTCAGTGAGTCTATTTCTGTTTGTAAATAAGCTCATCTGGATATTTTTTTTAAAGATTTTTAATGATCATTTAGATCAATTTTTTAAGATTCACATAAGTGATATCATATGATATTTGTCTTTTTCTGTCTGACTTACTTCATTTATAATCACTAGGTCCATCTGTACTGCTATAAATGCATCTTTCTATTTTTTAATGGCTGAGTATATGTACTATGTTTTCCTTATATGTTCATCTGTCAATGGACATTTTGATTTGCTTCCTTGTCTTGGCTATTGTAAACAGTGCTACAATGAACAGTGAGTGCATATATCCTTTCAAATCAAGGTTTTCTCCAGAAATATGCCCAGGAGTGGGATTGCTGGATCATATCGTGGCTCAATTTTTAGTTTTGTAAGGAGCCTCCATACTGTTCTCCATAGTGGCTGTATCAATTTACAGTCCCACCAACCGTGTCAGAGGGTTCCCTTTTCTCCACATGCTCTTCAACATTTATTGTTGTAGGTATTTTGGTGATGACCATCCTGACCAGTGTGAGGTGATATTTTATTGTAATTTTGATTGGCATTTTTGTAATATCAATACATGATGATGTGGTCACCAACTTAGAGCCAGACATCCTGGAGTGTGAAGTGAAGTGGGCCTCAGGAAGCATTACTAAGAACAAAGCTAGTGGAGGTGATGGAATTACAATTAAGCTATTTCACATCATAAAAGATGATGCTGTTAAAGTACTGCATTCAGTATGCCAGGACATTTGGAAAACTGCAGTGGCTACAGGACTGGAAAGGTCAGTTTTCATTCTAATCCCAAAGAAGGGCATTGCCAGATGATGTTCCAATTGCCATACAGCTGTGCTTGTTTCACATACTAAGAAGGTAATGCCCCAGATCCTTCAAGTTAGGCTTCAATAGAATGTGAAATGAGAACTTCCAAATGTACAAGCTGGATTTAGTAAAGGCAGAGGAACCAGATATCAAATTGCCAACGTCTGTTGGATCATAGAAAAAGCAAGAGAATTCCAGAAAAACATTATCTCTGCTTCAATGACTATGCTAAAGCTTTTGACTGTGTGAATCACAACAAACTGTGGGAAATTCTTAAAGATATGGGAATAATAGTCCACTTTACCTACCTCCTGAGAAACCTCTATGCAGGTCAAGAAGCAGCAGTTAGAACTGGACATGGAACAGTAGACTAGTTCAAAATTGGGAAAGGAGCATGACAAGACTGCATATTGTCACCCTGCTTATTTAACTTATATGCAGAGCACATCATGTGAAATGCTGGGCTGGATGAAGCTCAAGCTGGAATCAAGATTGCAGCGAGAAATATCAATAACCTCAGATATGCAGATGACAGCACCCTAATGGCAGGAAATGAAGAGGAACTAAAGAGCTTCTTGATGAAAGTGAAAAAGGAGAGTGAAAAAGCAACACTCAAAAAGCAAAGATCATGGTATCCAGTTCCAACCCTTTATGGCAGATATGTGGGGAAAAAATGGAAACAGTGAAAGACTATGTTTTCTTGGGCTCCAAAATGACTGAAGATGGTGACTGCAGCCAGGAAATTAAAAGATGCTTGCTTCTTAGAAGAAAAGCTATGACAAACCTAGACAACATGTTAAAAAGAAGAGACATCACTTTGCCAACAAAGGTCTGTATAGTCGAAGCTATGGTTTTTCCAGTAATCATGTATGGATGTGAGATTTAGACCATAAAGAAGGCTGAGCACTGAAGAATTGATAGTTTCAAACTGTGACACTGGAGCAGACTTTTGAGAGTCCCTTGGACAGCAAGGAGATCAAACCAGGCAATCCTTAGGAAAATCAACCCTGACTATTCATTGGAATGACTGATGCTGAAGCTGAAGCTCCAGTATTTTGGCCACCTGATGTGAAGAGCTGACTTAGTGGAGAAGTCCCTGATGCTGTGGAATGATTGAGGGCAGGAGGAGAAGAGCATGACAGAGGATGTGCTGATTGGATGGCATCACTGACTCAATGGACATGAGTTTGAGGAAACTCTGGGAGATAGTGAAGGACAGGGAAGCCTGGCGTTTTGCAGTCCATTGGGTCTCAAAGAGTCAGACACGACTGAGTGATTAAACAACAGTAATACCCACAATTAGTGATATTGAACAACTTTTCAGTGTGTTTTGGTCATCTGTATGTCTTCTTTGGAGAAATGTCTGTTTAGGTCTTCTGCCCATTTTTTTGATGGATGGATTATTTGTCTGATGCTGAGTTGAAGTTTTTTGTAAATTTTGGAGATTAATCCCTTGTCATTTGCATCATTTGCAGTTATTTTCTCTTATTCAGTAAATTGTCTTCATTTTGTTTATGATTTCCTTTCCTGTGTAAAGGCTTCCCTTGTGGCTCAGCTGATAAAGAATGCGCCTGCAATTCAGGAGACCTGGGTTTGATCCCTGAGTTGGAAAGATCCCCTGGAGAAGGGAAAGGCTACCCACGCCAGTATTCTGGCCTGGAGAATTCCATGGACTGTATAGTCCATGGGACCACAAAGTGTAGGACATGACTGAGTAACTTTCACTTTGACTTTTGCTGTGCAGGCTTTTGAGTTTAATTAGGTCTCATTTGTTTATTTTTGTTTTTATTTCTATTACTCTAGGAGATGGATCAAAAAGATCGTGCTGCAATTCATGTCAAAGAATGTTCTGCCTCTGTTTTCCTCTAAGAGTTTTGTAGCATCTAGTTTTGCAGCATCTAGTTTTGCATTTAGATTTTTAATCAACTTTGAATTTATTTTTGTGTATGGTATTAGCAAATGTTCTGAAAGTGTTGTGAAAGTGTTAGTTGCTCACTCATGTCTGACTCTTTGTGACCCATGGACTATAGCCTGTCAGGCTACTCTGTCCATGGAATTCTCTAGGGAAGAATACTGGAGTGGGTGACTGTTCCCTTCTCCAGGGGATCTTCCTTATCCAGGTATCAAACTCAGGTCTCTTGCATTGTAGGCAGATTCTAGTTTCATTCTTTTACATGTAGTTGTCCAGTTTTCCCAGCACCACTTATTGAAAAGACTGTCTTTTTCACTCTATATTCTTGCCTTCTTTGCCATAGATTAATTGGACACAGACGCATGAGTTTACCTCTCGACTTTTTATCCTGTTCCATTGATCTACATTCTTGTTTTTGTGCAAGTAGCATACTGTTTTGATTACTGTAGCTTTGATAATCTGAAGTCAGGAACCTCATTTGTATCACTTTCTGATTTGCATTATAAGTGATATTTATTGAGCATATACCACAGACCCACAGTTGATGGGGGTACTTTGAGGGCAGGTGTGGTGTTTGACTTTTTACACTACCCTCCACACCTCATCTCTTCACACTACCTTTCACATACTGGACAATGTTTGCTTTGTGAGAACACAGTATCAGGCCCTAGGGCTGTACAGAGGACAGGATATCTGCTCTACCATTTTGTTGTTATGAATAAGTGGTATTTTTTCGGGAGTAGCTAACACCACTGGTATTAATAATAACAGGTAATGTTAATTCTCTTCTGACATAATATATAGATAACTTATAGGTAAGTTGGAGAAACAAGATTGAAATGCGTTAGACAAGAAAATGTTTAAGCAACATGCCAGAGAAGGTGAATTTTAGAGGCTTCTTGGTAGAGGCAAAGGATGAGCTGGTGTTTTAAAGGATCAACTGTGTTTGTATAAACAGAAGTATACGCATGGGAGAAATTCCAACCTCAGGCTCTGTAGGTATTAAATATATCATCTTTAAATCAGTCACACTCGGTTGGAATTTTGACTTGCTTACCATTCTAGGGCACTGAATGGTGTCTTTCGGTTGAGTTGAGTGACGTGGGGCAAGTGATTTAATTCCCTATTTCTCATCTGTAAAGGGAGATAATATTTAACTGACCTTGTTGTGAGGATTCAATTAGGTAAATGTCAAAAAACTCATCACAGAGCCAGGTACTTTGTAACCACTCAATACAGATCAGTCAGACTTACTTGGAGTGGTATTGTATTGTCAGCATTGCTTTTCCACTTGCATGGATTGGCTATGCCTCTTTTGCTTGTTGACCCCATGGCAGCCAAAACACCGTCAGTCTAGTAATTCCTTGTCAAATTGCTTCTCTTGGATCTTCTTACACATTCTTACCTACCACTTTTCCTCCTGCTCTGCTGTTTGGGTACCGGCCCCTTCATATTCTCCATGATTTGTGAGAATAAAATATAGCAGTGAATCCAGTTATGGCATTAATTACACATGGTTCATGCTGCGTATAAAGTGAGTGAATGAGGAAGGAGATCTTGATTACTCCCGGGCATCAGGTCTTTCAGCCAATAATAATTAACCATTTCTACTGAGTACCTCTAATGCCCTCTGTAGAGGGGTGGACTATTTCATATACAAGTGGCAAAATCCATTCCTGTGAGATTGTGTAGCCAGGGAGTCAAATGTCTCTGCTGAGTGGAGAAAGGGCATGGTTTGCCTTTCCCAATCAAGTCACAATTTTTCCTTTTCCAAAGCTGTAGCCAGTGCACACAGGAGGCAGCAAGACTCCATGAGGTCATAAGGAAGGGGGATGTATGAGAGCAGGAAACTATTGACTGTAGGTGCAGATATTGGAGGCCGATGCTAATTTTTGGAGACTCAGAATGTCACAGCAAGGTTGGACACGTGTGCGCATGTGTGTGTTTGAGTGCTTGCTGTGGGTATATGTGCACACATGATGGTTGTATGTGCGTACATGCTTAAGTCTGTGTATATATTTGTGTGCATATGTGAGTGCCCTTTATGCATGTGTTCTCATCCTCCGTCACTTGGTCCTCTGCTCCTTTCTCTTCTGCTGTTGCTGAGTTACTATCTGTCTATCTGTCATCTATTTTTATTAAACAGACATACCATATTGAAAACACTCTATGGCAGGTACCCGGTTAAGTGTATCTGTATAGCAATCCTCTAAGGTTGCTTTTATAACCCCAAGGTACTTCGAAGAACGAAGACTTAAGAGAGTAGAGTAATTTGCCCAAGGTCAGAAGTGAGTGAGCGGCTAGTACCACTGGTATTAATAGTAACAGGTAATGTTAATTCTCTTCTGACATAACGTACACACAACTTATAGGTAAGTTGGAGAAACAAGGTTGAAACACATTAGACAAGAAGATGTTTAAGCAACATGCCAGAGAAGGTGAGTGGCCCAGTAGGGGATTAAATTCAAGCAGACACAGTTCTATACATACAATCTACTTGAAAGATTCCACCTTCCAGCCAGTGTGTCTTCTCTGCCATCCTCTCAGGTTTTTCCAACATCCTTTTTGAAGCATTATATCCAGAAACCCAGTTAAGATCCTTGTGTGATGCTCTGTCAAGTCAGTGAGTGTCCAATTAGGTCACCTACCTTCCCCCAAGGCAGCATTTTTAGTACCTACTTTAGGGCAGTGGGCTTCTATTTCCCTGACCTTGTACAGAGAACATTGCTTTTTAGTCCTCAATTTCAGAGCCTGTGGGAATATCCACAGCTCATTTATGAAGCGTGAAGATCAGACAGAGGTCAGGAAAGGTGGCCAGAGGTCAGCACTGACTAGCTGTTTAGAGAGAGGGAAAGGGTAAACAGGTTCATGTGACATCAGACCTCCTGGGTCCTTTAAGGCCATCTTGGTGCCAACAGCTGGCCTGGCAGTGCTGGGAACACTCTTTGAGCACAGAGATCTGTCCAAACTGTAGTCCAATCAGCTCTTCCAAAACAGAGAGAGGAAACTATCTGAGGGCTCTGGGAAGTGTGAAGAATTCCAGAGGGTAATGGGAAATTCATAAATAGGCTTCCACTCACTCAGTCGGATATGAACATCAGACAAATTCTCCCTGCCCACAAAGTCTCTCTCGATGTGACAATTCCCACTCTAAACTAAAATACTGTTTGAGAGGGCTGATAAAGCAAACAAGGACCATTGGTTAGCAGCATCTTGGGATGAATCAGTTTATTGGACTAACCTTTGAAGGGAGTAGTGACCTGAAAGGCTGAAACTGAAGACTAGCGCCTCTAGAGCTGAGCTATCTGATATGCTAGCCGTGAGCTATCTGGGGCAGTTGAGCAGTTAAATTGTGGCTAGTCTGAGCTGATAGGTAAGTGTAAAATATACACTGGATTTTAGAAATGTAGTATGATAAAATGAATTTAAAATGTTTCATTAATAACAGCTTTATATGGACTGCATATTGAAATAATAAATTTTGGGTATGTTGGGTTAAATAAAACATGTTAAAAGTAGTTTCAGCTGTTTCTTCTTACTTCTAAAAGTGTGGCTACTAGAAAATTTTCAACTACATATGGAGCTTGCATTTGTAGTGTTCCTTCTCTCTCCTCTCCCCGCCTCCCCTGTCTCCCGCTCTCTCCCCTGTTATACATCTACTGGAGGTTGCTACTCTAGAAGTATAGTCCATTGAGGGTCTTCAGACTGCAGGGGAGCTCGAGAGTCTTGGCATTGCTGTGTGCAGTGTTGATAACAGGTGCTAGCAATATATTTTTCCTACCTTCCACCTTCCCTTTGGCAGAACTTACCTGTATTATGTTATGAGCGAGGTCTCTTCTGTCTCTTCTGGTGAAGCAAATATGTATCCTACACATGCACGACTTGGCACTTTCTTCTAATGCTTAAATAAGTCATTTGCTCTCCAAAACATCTGGGGTTATATATATGTAACCCGAGGAAAAGTTATATATAATAAAGTAAAAAATAAAGTATAAAAATAAACTTATATGTGTATAAACATATTATCTCACTTGTTTCTAAGCATTAAGCACTCTTTGAGTCTTATGAGATCTTTCTTGAATGCATGGATCCTCACTGATCTCGCTTCAGTGGCCTTCTTGGGTACTTAGTTCCTGAACTATAGCTATAATCACACGGGGACTATTTTTGTTTATTTTCCTTATGTCACCTATGGAAGTCCTGTCTTCTAGGTTATATTTTGTCCCCAACCGGGCCAGGCAGAGCTGGTGCTTTAACAAATACTTGATTGTTGTCATCATAGCTTTGCTCTGCCTCGTCATGTCTTCCCATGAAATTTATACCCCTTGTGGAGAAAGGTGGCGATGCAAGCAGCTTGAGGCCAGGTCTAAAGCCTTCTGAGTTCAGGGGCTCATTTTTAAGCTTGATGTTACTTACCTAAAACATTTCCTAGTACTCCAAGAAGAAGACTTGATGGCTTCTGACCTGGCATAACCTGTGAACGTTTGGCTGAACCAGATGCCATAAATGTCCCCTGTGGGCCTGACACATGGTGCTTGTGATTCGTCCAGTAGAGATGTTTCTCTTTACCACTTGCTTTATTTGAATATGTAACGTTCCTATAAGAAGGGATATTTATTGACCCCACACCCCTGAAAACAGTAAGGCTGCTGGAAGATGATAAGGGGGAGAGGGGAGAGCTGTAAGAGAGAGAACATTAAGGAAATATAGGGAAGGCGTAGCTAAAACTACACTTTACATTCCTCCCAAATTTCCTGAGGGCTAGCCCTTTGCTAGGTCTGGAAAGAGTTCACATCCTTGCTTTATTTCATCCCGCTGAGCTAGGGCTGGAGAAATAAACCTCACGTCAGTAAATCAACAGAGCTGAGAGCTCAGTCAGTCAGTCAATCTTGAGAGCATTCTTGGATTTGTGGATGCCTTGAGAAGGATGCTTAGAGAAACCGAAGATAGGGTAGTTATTAAAAGAGATTAAAGGGTATTAGCTAGTGCCTCAGCAAGTTATAATTAAAAAAAGGGAACAGAAAAGAAACAGGAGGCTAATTTTTCCAGTCACTGAAATTTCAAGGAGGGGTGAGCTGGCTTCTGAACCGTCACTGCTTTATATTAATTCTCCTGTATGCTTAAATCTAACCCAAAGACATGTCTTTCTCGGTTGGAAATGTCTAGTCAATTTCATTGTATTATACAGAGAGGTGACCTCCTGGGAGACTAGGCAGTCATATTAACCTCACATGGTACTATTCTCTGAAGGATTTTGACACCTGATTTGAAAAATGAATGAAATGTTCCTAGGACACACCCTTGATAGGAGAAAGAGGGATTGTTATGATGTCCATCTGAGGGAAGTTGAGTCCAGGGAAAGTAAAAGAATAGGACCCAGCAGCCAAGTGTATTGCTAAGGAGCACATTCTGACATGGGTTGTAATGGTTTAGTCCCTTTGCTGGTTGTTAGGACTGCATAGGAAAGGCAGGGGACTGCATTCCTGATGAGGTTTAACAAGGCCTTTCTAGTCCCTCACTCTCAATATGAGTCTGCTTCAGTTGAAGATCTAAGATTCCCCTCCAGATCTTCTGTTTTGTAACTTAAGAAGTCTCTGATA
The DNA here is from genome assembly GCF_963930625.1 of Muntiacus reevesi. NCBI lineage: Eukaryota > Metazoa > Chordata > Mammalia > Artiodactyla > Cervidae > Muntiacus > Muntiacus reevesi. Next base: position 18,383,921 of record NC_089252.1, on the reverse strand, counting down.
ACATGAAAACTGAGTAGCTCTATACTTAACCGATGCCATTCATTTAACCTTTAGTCAAGAATTAGAGATCTGAGACTGATTTTGGAGAGAAAGGCTAGATTAACAGATTACTGGGTAACTGGCACATCAGAGAGATATACTGAATTTGTTACCCTCAAATTTTTGAACAAGTTCAGTTTTGATGTGTTGTTACATGTCATTTTATTATTTTAAAGAATTTGGTAGCAATGGAGTTAAAGCTCTTGGTGAGAAATATTTTTTAAAAATAGACATGCATCAAGATTGACATGGTTAAGTGGAGCCCTCTGGACTACTGATTGACTTTCTCATCCAGAAAGCCTATATTCAGGGTTACACAAATTTAGTGTATCCTCATAATGGTTTCCTAGTCCCCAGCAGATTAGGAGCAGCACAGACAAAAACAGCAGAGTCAGAAAGTGGAAGCTGACAGTCTGACATGGGGAGGAAAAAAACAAAAAAACAATAACATAGCTAAGATTTGTAAAAGGCTCAGAATTCTGACATCAACTGCCATTGAACAAACAGTGCTTTCTATGTCAAGACCCCTCAGAGAGTGCTATGTGCTAATGACACAACCACTGATTTTCTTGAGGGGTGACTGTGAGACATAAGAAAACACTGGAATTAGATGCAGTCTCCTGGGTGGGCTGGGGGTAGGTACACAGATGGTGAAACTCAATGTATTGAGCTACAGACTGAGGTAGGTGATATACATAAATCATCCCCTCAAGTTCTCAACATTTCTAGTAGGCTAGAAATGCAGTAGGCATTCTAGAGAAGAGAAGACTGAAGTTGGGCAAAGGGGAGAAGATTCAGTTCATTGATGTAGGCACTACATGAGGATCCACATCATTCTCCTCTGAGCACACGCCCTCCTTGGCTCCAGGGATGGGTTGTTGCTGCCCTCCCTTCATGGTGACCACTTTCTTCACCACTTTACACTCATTCATTTCATTAGCTTGGGGTGCCCAGTGCTTTCTGTCCACATTTCCAAGCTAGAGGCTCATCTTCTCCAGAAGACTCCCTACCTCACATCACAGAGCTTTCCTCTGTGGCTGATTTCCATAGCATTTGTGGCCGCTCAGATTGTCCTCAGTGATAGGGGCCCCTCAATCCTTAGTGTTGATCACGTCTCATTCTGTAAGCCTGTGGTTGGCTTTGCTTCCTCATCTAAGGGCTTACTTCCTTGGGTCAGGGACCTTGTCTTTTCTTCTCTCTGTTTTCCAGTTCCACATGAAATATTTATTTACTCCTTGTAAATTCTTGATGTTTAGAATACACATGGGTGAATCTAGGCAGTCTCTTCTGTACATATGCTTTATGGTTAGCTGACACTCATCTGAGTCATAGTCTGTGAAATGCACCCCCCAAACCCTCCCGTCTCCCCCCCCACCCCCCTCCCCCACCAAATCCTGCTTCAGGAATATCTGAAATAATTTCAAGAATTCTTTCTTCACTGTTTGCTGACTTGGCCCATGAAACATCTGGTGACCTTGTTGCCTGAACTGTGCTCAATCAAGGAGAGAGACATCTTCCAAGGATTGAAGTCCCCAAGAACAGTAAATATGTTGATCATTTCACTAATTACTTGTTGCAGACCTAAAGATTTATGTGCATGTATTTTAGCCTCACTGTTCCAATATCTTTGGCTAGAGTACTTTCATCCACAGTTTCCTCTGCCCCTTGCTTCCCTCCCTCCCTCTCTCTCCGGTTCACTGTAAGCACCCTGCCTGCATCTTCCTACATCCCCAGGAGTCACTGTCCTTTGCTAGCATGGACCCTTTACTCCCTTCTGTTCTCTGCCAGTAAGGTCACTTCATCAAACTAAAGCTCATTAAAGGCAAAGGCAGAGAAGCGATTCAGCATCCTGACCCCAGATATTGTAGCTGAAAAAGCCCTTTGCCTTTTATATTTCAACCTGAATAGGTGTATGACTCAGTGGTGGAAGGATTTGTAGCTGACACTCAATAGAAGCTGCTCTCAAATTTTGACAAATCCCATCTTGAGCCAAGAAGAGAAACAGATATTGATCCTAACTGTACCTAATTCATCTCTGCACTTGTAATCCCCAAAGAAAATGCCTTCTATGACCAGAGGGCAGTCAATATTTTTTCCATCTTGTAAAATAAATAGCAGTTATTTTGGTGTGTCTTCATGCGTCTGGGGCACCAGAAGTAAACAAAGAGTTGATTTTTCCTCTCTCCATAGTCAAGTTATAATAACTACAAGGTTTCTTGTTTGGGCTAATTAAAACTACATTAAATCATTTGGATTGATGAGTGACCAGAGGTGACTGTACCCTACTTTGTCCACATTAACAAGGAAGCCTCATTCCCCAGGCTGAGGAGGGGCATATCTGCAAAGACTTAGCTGGATACATACAATAAAGTACAAGAGAATTCATTTCAGGGACTCTTTCTGACTCTAGCAGTATTACAGTTTTAGCCACACAGGGGAGGTGTTCATATCAGTCAGGGGTCTTCTTACAAACATGGTTTTATTTATTGTCCTTGCTCTCCTTTACCTGTGAGACTAGAGTTAGTTATGGGAGAACTTCCAGAAGGTCAGCAGGTCCGGCCAGACAGAGAACAGTTCTGTTTCTACAATCATTCTGTCTATTCTTAACCCAGATGAAGGGTCACAAGTTGTTGGAAATACCAAAAAACTGATTTGTGTCTATATTGATCCAAGCTCCACATCATTTCCCAACCACCCCAGGTCAATTCCAACAAACAAGCCCAGAATCTCTTTGAAATGATGCACATCAAACATTGTGCCTACATTTGGGCAAACCATCTGCTTAATTTCATTTTTTTCTTCACATTAATAATTGCTTTGATTATTGTATCTGACTAGTTCATCAGATAAACCAACCTTCTAACTTCTTGAAAATGAAGAACAATTTTAGGAATCCAATTTGGATTATTCAAGACTTTGAAGGGATATTAGTTTTAAATGACAAATCATTTGATTTTGGCAGTCTAAGAGAACAATTTGGATGTTCCCCAAATTTTCTTTTAGTACTTTGTCTGAAATCTTATTTGAATAGAATATGAGTGTTACCCAGAAAAGCAATTTTGATTTCTTCAGAATTTGCCAGATCCACTGGTTGCTGGACAAACAAGTCCTCATGATGCAACAGTCAGATATTTGAGGATTGAGTATACAAGTTTCATACTGTTCATGGAATTCTCAAGGCAAGAATACTGAAGTGGTTTGCATTCCCTTCTCCAGTGGACCATGTTTTTTCAGAACTCTCCACCATGACCCGTCCATCTTGGGTGGCCCTACACAGCCTGTCTCATATCATTGAGTTAGACAAGGCTGTGGTGCATGTGGTCAGCTTGGTTAGTTTTCTGTGATTGTGGATTTCATTCTGTGTGCCCTCTCATGGATAAGCGTAAGAGTCTTATGGAAGCTTCCTGATGGGAGAGACTGACTGAAGGGGAAACTGGGTCTTGTTCTGATGGGCGGGGCCATGCTCAGTAAATCTTTAAGCCAATTTTCTGTTGATGGCTGGGGCTGTGTTCCCTCCCTGTTGTTTGACCTGAGGCCAAATTATGGAGGAGGTAATGGAGATAATGGCGACCTCCTTCTAAAGGCCCCATGCACACACTGCTGCACTCAGTGCTCCCGACCCTGTATCAGGCCACCGCTGGCCCACGCCTCTGCTGGAGACTCCTGGGCACTCACAGGCATGTCTGGGTGAGTCTTCTGTGGGGTCGGTGCTCCTTTCTCCTGGGTCCTGGTGTGCACAAGGGTTTGTTTGTGCCCTCTAAGAGTCTGTTTTCTCAGTCCTGTGTATGCTCTGGCAGCTCTATGGTGAAGTTAATGGTGACCTCCTCCAAGGGGACTGTGCCATACCCAAGTCTGCTGCACCCAGAGCTCCTGCCCCTGCAACAGGCCACCACTGACCCGTGCCTCCACAGGAGACGCTCAGACACAGAAGCACAAGCTGGAATCAAGATTGCCAGGAAAGATATCAACAACCTTAGACATGCAGATGACACCCGTATGGCAGAAAGTGAAGAGGAACTAAAGAGCCTCTTGATGAAAGTGAAAGAGGAGAGTGAAAAAGTTGGCTTAAAGCTCAACATTCAGAAAACTAAGACCATGGCATCTGGCCCCATCACTTCATGGCAAATAGATGGGGAAACAATGGAAACAGTGGCAGACTATTTTCTTGGGTTCCAAAATCACTGCAGATAGTGACTACAGCCATGAAATTAAAAGATGCTTGCTCTTTGGAAGAAAAACTATGATCAACCTAGATAGCGTATTAAAAAGCAGGGACATTACTTTGCCAACAAAAGTCCATCTAGTCAATGCTATGGTTTTTCCAGTAGTCATGTTTGGATATGAGAGTTGGACTATAGAAAGCTGAGCACTGAAGAATTGATGCTTTTGAATTCTGGTGCTGGAGAAGACTCTTGAGAGTCCCTTGGGCTGCAAGGAGATCCAACCAGTTCATCCTAAAGGAAATCAGTCCTGAATATTCATTGGAAGGACTGATGCTAGAGCTGAAGCTCCAGTACTTTGGCCACCTGATGCGAAGAACTGACTCATTGGAAAAGACCCTGATGCTGGGCAAGATTGAAGGCGGGAGGAGAAGGGGATGACAGAGGATGAGACAGTTGGTTGGCATCATGAACTTGATGGACATGAGTTTGAGTAAGCTCCAGGAATTGGCGATGGACAGGGAAACCTGGCATGCTGCAGCCCATGGGGTCACAGAGTTGGACACAACAGAGATGACTGAACTGAACTGAACTGATACATGTTTTGCTCTCTAGCCAAACCAGCTTACCCTTTCTCCTGGCATGGACCTCACACTCTATCTTGTAGGCTGCTATTTGCTCCTAAAATATCCTTTCTTCCACCAGTTCATATTAAATTAACATCTCAGCTGGTTTCCCCAATGTCCTCATGAATAGGTCTGCAGGTTCTGTACACCAGTTTTGAGATGTTTCCTCTGAAGGCATGACAAATTCAAGTCCAAGGCTCACTCAGCCTGTTCATCAACATGGAGGTGAGTGATAAATATGCTAGGCCAAACCAAACAAGATTATTTTAAAAATTATAAAAAAATTTCTACTTAATATGTGAATGTATAACTACATGTCAGCAACATTGGTAAAATTAATAAAACCACGAAGTTCATGAGAAAGCATAAGTGACATATTTAAATGAAAAAGTGTAATTTGTTGAAGAGTTAGAGACACTGAAAAACATCCTCAGCCATGGCCCAAAGTAACTGTGTCCTTATTTAAGTCATTTAGTATTTCTGGGTTTAAATGTCCTTGTTGTCAAATGAGGGGATTGGGATTAGATGGCCTCAATGTCTCCCTGCTGCTTTAATATTCTATGATTCTGTATCTCAAAGACATGTAAATAATCCATTTGGGAAGATTTACATTGTTTTCTTTACAACTGCAATGCAAAAATAGAGATATTGGGCTTATCTCAGCATGTTTAAAACTGAAGAAATATTAAGCTTATGTTGTGAATCTCTTTAGTGGATCAAGGCATTTACCAAGGTTCTTCTTTTACCATTTTCATCTTCTAGAGTCTTAGGGACAAAAAACCTGGTCCACATTGGCAAAACTAATACTCCTACTAAAGAAATTGTCTTATACTATTACATCTCATAACACATTGGCACACATGTATATGATGTGCACATATTCATGATCATGGGTTCTTATGTTAAAAAAGACCCCAGAGATAATTTCATCTAATCCCTCTTTTCATAGATGAGATTATAAAGCTCCAGATAAGAGGAGTCACGTAAAGCCACCTAAGTAATTTAAACTTTGAGATCAAATAGCTTAGCTGACGCTCGTCTAACCTTTTTCTGGTCTATTTCCTTCTGAGATGTATGCATTTCAGGTATACAGACATCTATTTCATTGAGGTAGCATGCAAAAATGTCTTTATTATTTGCTTACCTAAAATGTACCCTCACCAATAACAAATGAATTCTTTAGACTGATGCAAAATGATTAAAAGATCATCCATAGACTTCAAACCTCCTTCTAGATTCCCTAGGAATCTGACTTAGTCAGTACTCCCCCTGGCTTGTAATTATCCAAGTCACATAGTAAACCCAGGCTGGCTAAATCAAGATTTCTCTCCTGACTAATTATTTTAAGAGTTTCCATTCTGTGTTTCTTCTCACTTATCAAACTAGTGTTTATCCAGCTTATCACTTTTCTAACATCTTACCCAGTCTTTGTTTGAATACTTCCACTAGACAGGGTCTATCACTGCCTAAAACAACTAATTCCACCATAAGAATATTGCTTCTGATTTAGACTTGAAATCAGATTCTCTGTTACCCCACTTGTGTGGCCTATTTTGTCCTCAGCTCCTGTGTATAATGCCACCCACACCATCATATCACATATATTAGAAGTCAACCACGCTGTTCTTTTTCTCACTGGGCTTGGTATTCCTATTCTATTCTCCCTTTCATTCTTCACAACATGTTTCCCCTTCTTCGGGTATTTTTCATTGTCCTCGGGAAAACGTTGTGCCCCAAATAGAACACGATTCCCTAGGTGTCCTCTGATCAGTGTAGAGTGTAGTGAGCTGTTATTCACCATGAACAGAATATTACCTTTCCATCAAGCCCAGAGACTCATCAGTTTTCACTTATTGCTTTGTTAAGGGGTGATAAATTTGCTCAATCCTTCCCTATGTTTCTCAGCAGAAGGCAGGCAGAGGAGCAATGGGCTTGATTTCAAGAGTCTCTTTCCTGCTAGAACACTGAAGAGCTTGTCAATATCTTTTCTAGGTGTGTTTTGTCAAACCGATATTCCAATAGACAGCCATTAGCACCTCACCCTCTGCTTCAGAATCACATTTGGGGGAATTTACTTTGACTGATCACAGCTTGCAGGGATCATTTGTTTGTATGGATCTAATCTTATGTTTCAAAAGCCATTTCCTATCAGTGATGATGTGTCTACCCCTTCTTACATTGATTTGCAAAGAGCAGTATAGAAATGCATCTTTTACTTTTCTTTGAGGCTTGACTAAAGGAAAAAAAAATATCTCTCTCCCCACTTCTCCCCAAATCCAGGAAGAACCAGTTACTGAAGATAAAAGATATCACACCTCCTTAGAAATCTGATGAAAGCAAATTGTCACCCTATTGACATATTGAGATGGCAAATCACACACTGCATTTCCCAGGCCCCAGCAATATGAATGTTTTTCTTTCTTGGACTGTATCTGATTGCGTAAGTTATTGTCCTATAGAGTTTAATGTGGTGATCAGTTAGAAAAAACCATCAAAGGCAGAGTAACTCTGATTCTTATTACAAGCAGTGGCCATATTTTTATCAGGATACCAAAAAAAAAAAAAAAAAAAGAAAGAAAGAAAGAAAAAGAGAAAAAAAGAAAGAAAAGATAAATACCCCTAAACAGAAGAGATTTCTAGGATATGATTCTCTTCTGTGGTAAGAACAGAAATAATAAGAGGAAAACATAGTGTAATAGGCCAAGGGAAAAAATTCAGTTGGTGACTAGAACAATAGATTTTACAGGAAAATATGTGATAAGAAAGAAACATTGCATTGTTTGGGACACCTGTAGTTAATTATTGCAGTTAAAGACATTAAAATCAGTTTCTCCACTCATATATCTTCATAGACTGTTTGGCAATATTAAATGACAAAAGCTTAATAATCAAAAGTACTGAGTTAGCAAATGTTTTCTAATTTTAATAACTTCTTGTAGTAATTACCAAGTCTTAGAGTGAAATGATTTAATTAGAAAGTAATCAAGAAGTGTCTACTGTTAATTGAAGGAATTATAAAAGATCTACATTTTTAATATATTTCTGTGGTAATAAAATTAGAATTTACCATAATTATTTTTAAACCACTCTGATGGGGAATTTTTGATGTTGCAGCAAAGTATTTGATACTTTTAAGAGGGACATCCATCACTGAGAACATCATGGATTGCAAGATCTCATTCCTCTTGTCTGGGAAATAATAATAATAGTAGTAATAATACTAATAATAACAGTTAATATTTATTGAGAACTTATCGTATGCCAGAAAAAAAGTGGTTCAGAACGGGAACCATATCTGTTTTATTTGCCAGAGTATCTTAAGTGCTCATAATACCTCTCAGATAAGGAATTTTAAATCATGTTGAACACCAGGCAGATTCAGAAAAATATAACTTTGATGAGAGTACCATGCTCACATTTAATGGAGTTGGTCAAATGATTCAATCTTCTCATTAAAACTCTCCTGTTGGCACATATTTCTTTCAGATGAGTAGACTTATTTAGATTTATTCTCAACTCCAGAGTATAATACACATTTCTATACACATAAAGTTCAGCTGAAATGGCAAAGATCTTGCCAGAGACCCTAGAGAACAAATGTTTACTGTCTGCTGTTTCTGGTTTATGCTTACAATGTATAAGCAATCAAGTACTGGATATTAACGGGTATTTACAGAATAGAAGTAAGTAGTAAGCAAGGGAATGAAGATAAATAAAAAGTGAAAGTTGCTCAGTCATGTCCAACTCTTTGCGACCCCATGAACTGTAGCCCTCCAGGGTCCTCTATCCATGGAATTCACCAGGCAAGAATGCCAGACTGGGTTCCCATTTCATTCTCCAGGGGATTTTTCTCCACCCAGGAATTGAACCCTGGTATGTTGCATTGCAGGCAGATTCTTTACCATCAGAGCCACCAGGTAAGCCCTAAATAAAAAGAAGTTAGTGTCAATTCCATCAAAGTAAGAATGGTTCTGTTGAACATTATAGAGATGAAAGTATTCAGCTTCATACTACTGATGTAGGGCAGGAATGTGAAATATGCCTTTAAATATCTAGCTGTAGAAAAGCAGTCCTTTTCAAGGGAACTGGAAAATTCACATCTTCACTAAACCACCAGTCTCTTGCTGTCCCTCCCAGGCCCATCACTATGATATGCCTGCCTCACCATCCACAGTTTTTAGCCACAGTGAATTACCAGGGACTTAATAGTTATCTGGGGTTTAATGACTTTTCTCTGCATCTTGGACCATCAGCTCCTCCTGGACTCTCATTAATCCCAGGGGCAATGGCTTAGACCGTGATCATTATTGCTTTAACAAATAGTTCCAGGATACGACAAGACTGACTTTCCATTTATCTTCCATGGAAATTCATTTTGCAGGAGTGACACTGTCAGCTTAAGAGACACAAGCTATTGTCTCAAAGTTAAAAAAAATGGTATTATTGCTCTCTGTACTTATTATATTGAAAGCAAAGGCTAATTAAATGTTTTCTTTCCTTGGAGACAGAGAAATGCTGGCCAACTTGCTTTAGGAAAGTTTTGCTAATATTGTGAGGATATTTATCCTTTATATAGGTAAAAGCTAGTAGGGGTGGTAAGAGAGATGTGTGTGTTGCGGGGGGGGTGGGGGGTGGGGGGTGGGGTGTAAATTATGAAGAATTAATACCTAAAAGAGTCAGTATTTCAAGAACTCCAATCCCCCAAATTTAACTGAGCAAACCTGAGAATAGATTAATTAAAGTACCAATATCTATTCATTAACAGATTTCTGTGTTTGTCATTCATCTTTAACATTAGATTTGTAGACTCTGCTTACAAAGGCTGTTGATCCAGTCACTAGAAAACTACAATTGTTCACACTTTTCGCTAAGTTTTGACTTTTAGCTAAGTTCACAATTCATGCAGTGGCACTAGGTAGGAGAATTTGCTTCAGTCATGTGGCTCAGATGGTAAAGAATCCGCCTGCAATGAGGGAGATCTGGGTTCGATTCCTGGTTTGGAAGAACCCCTGGAAGAGGGCATGACAATCCCACTCTAGTATTCTTGCCTGGAGAATCCCCATGGACAGAGGAGCTTGGTGGGCTACAGTCCATGGGGTTGCAAAGAGTCAGACATGGCTGAACAGCTAAGGACACATATATGTATGAAGTGGTTTAGTCAAAGATCCTGATTACAATAAGAATTTCTCTAGGGCATTATTATCAGAGAATATATTAAAACTGATTAACATAAATAACATCAAGTGAGGGGTATATTCAAAAGTGCTCTTTGAAAGTAAGTTTTAAAGAAAGAATAAGTCTAAAGTCTAACTGAATACTTTGATACCAGTGCCTGGTATTTATGTCTTAGAAAGTAAATTCCAGTTCTTTCATCTAATTTCAGAATCCCAACATCTGATTCTAGGCCATTGTTACTTTATTTGGAGCCAAAATATTTTGCCCTTCATCAAAGACTTATTGTAAGGTTTGCCTCCATTGTAAATCCTCTCATGTAACAGTGGTCCAGTCATTAGGTATAAGGATGAATCTTCTCTGTTTCCCTGTTTGCATGTTTCATTTGTACACATTTTTACTAATATTGTAGGCACAAGAAGAAGGTAATCTCATGGGACATCTCTGTGTGTGGTCTTTGCCATTCTGCCCTCACATTAATGTGTATTATAGGGCAAGCCATGTAACCTCTGTGGTCGGTCCGTTCTTTAAGGAGAAGACATATAGAAAATGTTAAGAATTGCTAAGATCTCTTCACATTTAAAAAGATATGATTAAAGAGGAGAAAATATACTTTCACTTTGCTGTTTGAAGAAGACACCCATTTCTCCTATCCATTTTCCAATGTCGAATGGATGCTACCATAGTGGTGTAATGCTTTGAAACCAACCACTCTTTCATCCAGTTAGTCCTTGATATTGAGTTCTCAGAAAGTCTTTTTGGCAATTATTTGCACTATTAAGAGTAGATTAAATGTTCCAGAAGAATAGCATGTTGTTATATGTTCAGAGGAGCTTGCAGAATCTGAATAAGAGTAGACATCATTGTGGTTCTGACCTCTAAGAATCAATTTTTTTACAACTTTCCCCAGGAACGATGCTGTAGAGTGTTAACTTACAATAGTACTGTATTAAGTACTTACTTGTTTCTCCTGTTAATTCACTAGAGAACTGCCTGATTGCCATCAGGCTATTTCTCATCAGTTTCTCATGAGGCAGGTAAGGTGGCCTAGTATTCCCATCTCTTGAAAATTTTTCCATTGTTTGTTATGATGCACACATTAAAAAGCTTTAGCATAGTCAATGAAGTAGAATTCAGACTGAATTAATCAAATTAATACTAGTTCTCTGATAATCCCCTACCCAAATATTAGTCCAAACAATATCCTGGTAAGGTAAAGTATTTGATTCTCGTTAAGGTTTTTGAGATTTGGGAAGTAGCTTCTCAGACTCACTTCTGCTTTATATGTTCAGGCTCTATGTACCCAAGGAGTTGTTGTTTTTGTTCAGTTGCTCTGTCATGTTCAACTCTTTGTGACCCCATGGACTGCAGCATGCCAGTCTTCCCTGTCCTTCACTATCTCTTGAAGTTTGCTCAAACTCATGTCCATTGAGTCGATGATGTCGTCCAACCATTTCATTCCCTGTCATCCCCTTCTCTTCCTGCTCTCAGTCTTTCCCAGCATCAGGGTCTTTTCCAATGAGTTGGCTTTTTGCATCAGGTGGCCAAAGTACTGGAGCTTCAGCTCTAGCATCAGTCCTTCCAATGTGTATTCAGGGTTGATTTTCTTTAGGATTGCCTGGTTTGATCTTCTTGAAGTCCAAGGGACTCTTGAAAGTTCTCCAGTTCGAAAGCATCAGTTCTTTGGTGCTCAGCTTTCTTTATAGTCCAATTCTCACATCCATACATGACTACTGAAAAAACTATAGCTTTGACTATATGGACCTTTGTTGGCAAAGTAATGTCTCTGCTTTTTAATATGCTGTCTAGGTTTGTTCTAGCTTTTCTTCTAAGGAGCAAGTGTCTTTTAATTTCCTGACTTCAGTCACTGTCCACAGTGATTTTGGAGCCCAAGAAAGTAAAGTCTTTTACTGTTTCCATTGTTTCCTCGTTTATTTACCATGAAGTGATATCTTAGTTTTCTGAATGTTGAGTTTTAAGCCAACTTTTTCACTCCCCTCTTTCACTTTCATCAAGAGGCTCTTTTAGCTCTTGTTCACTTTCTGACATTAGGTTGCTGTCATCGGCATATCTGAGGTTAGTGATATTTCTCCTGGCAATCTTGATTCCAGATTGAGCTTCATCCAGCCCTGCATTTTGCATGATGTACTCTGCATAGAAGTTAAATAAGCAAGATGACAATATAGAGCCTTGATAATCTCCTTTTAAAATTTTGACCCAGTCTGATGTTCCATGTCTGTTTCTAACTGTTGCTTCTTGTCCTGCATGTAGGTCTCTCATGAGGCAGGTAAGGTGGCCTGGTATTCCCATCTCTTGAAAATTTTTCCATTGTTTGTTATGATGCACACATTAAAAAGCTTTAGCATAGTCAATGAAGTAGAAGTAGATATTTTTTTTCTGGAATTTCCTTGCTTTTTTTATGATACAACAAATGTTGGCAATATGGTCTCTGGTTCCTTTGCCTTTTCTAAATCCAGCTTGTACATCTGGAAGTTCTCAGTTTAGGTACTGTTGAAGCCCTGCTTGAAGGATTTTGAGCATTACCTTGCTAGCATGTGAAATGAGTGCAATTTTGCAGTAGTTTGAACAATCTTTGGCATTGCCCTTTTTTGGGGATTGGAATGAAAACTGACCTTTTCCAGTCCTGTGGCCCCTGCTGAGTTTTCCAAATTTGCTGGCATATTGTGTGCAGCACTTTAATAGCATCACCTTTTAGGATTTTAAATAGCTCAGCAGGAATTCCATCACCCCCATTAGCTTTGTTCACAGTAATGAGGTATCTCTTTATCAGATCTCAGAGTTAAAGTTGGTGATTCATGCAAGGTAACAAATATAATGCATGGTGGTATCACATCCTGCTGTGGTCATTTTCTTTGATCCTAGGAAACTGGGGAGTTATTATAAACTCTTTGTGATCCCAGCTGCTACTAAGACCTGTTAGATTTTCTCATAAGCCTTTAGATTTTCTCCATAACCAAGGCCACTGTATTAGTTCAGTGTCTCTTCAGTTTCTTCTCTGGACAATTTTAGTTTCATTAGTTTTACAGAAAAATTAATCTTGAATAATCTCCTCTGATATTATCTCTGACATCCCCTTGAGAATCAGGCAACCCACCTCTGCTCCCACAACACTCTTCCATGATAGCAATATTTGACCACATTAGTGTAATCATCTATTTATGATTCTGTTTTCTCTAATATTCCTCAAACCACTTTATATCAGGGGGCACAGTATCTTGTACTTTGACCCTATTTGACACTTGTGTGTGATCTGTGTATTCATGAAGAATTAAGGTATGTACACACACTGTACATAAGGCTACACACACTGCTCATGGGGTTCTCAAGGCAAGAATACTGAAGTGGTTTGCCATTCCCTTCTCCAGTGGACCACGTTTTGTCAGAACTCTCCACCATGACCCGTCCATCTTGGATGGCCCTACACAGCCTGTCTCTGTAGTTTCATTGAGTTAGACAAGGCTGTGGTCCATGTGATCAGATTCATTGTCCTCCTGTGGTTTTGATTTTCAGTCTGTCTGCCCTCTGATGGAGAAGGATAAGAGGCTTATGGAAGCTTCTTGATGGGAGAGACTGAGGGGGAAGCTGGGTCTTGTTCTGATGGGTGGGGCCATGTTCAGTAAATCTTTAATCCAATTTTCTGTTGATGGGTGGGGCTGTGTTCTCTCCCTGTGATGTACCTGGGGCCAATCTATGGTGGAGGTAATGAAGATAATGGCGACCTCCTTCAAAAGGCCCCATGCACGCACTGCTACACTCAGTGCCCCCAACCCTGCAGCGGGCCACCTCCAACCCACGCCTCTGCTGGCGACTCCTGGACTCGTACAGGCAAGTCTGGGTTAGTCTTTGTGGGGTCACTGCTCCTTTCTTCTGGGTCCTGGTGTGCACAAAGTTCTGTTTGTGCTTGCCAAGAGTCTGTTTCCCAGTCCTGTGTAAGTTCTGGTGGGGTTAATGGCGATCTCTTCCAAGAGAGCTTATGCCATACCCAAGTTGGCTGCACTCAGAGGCCCTGCCCCTGCGGCAGTCCACTGCTGACCCTACTTCCACAGGAGACAATCAGACACAGTTCTGTCTCAGTCTCTGTGGGTCTCTGGGTCTTGATGTGCCCAAAGTTTGTTTGAGCCCTCTGACATGACTGGTGATGGAAGTAAGGTCTGATGCTGTAAAGAGCAATATTACATAGGAACCTGAAATGTTAGGTTCATGAATTAAAGCAAATTGGAGTGGTCAAACAGGAGATGGCAAGAGTGAACATCAACATTTTAGGAATCAATAAACTAAAATGGACTGGAATGGGTGAATTTAACTCAGATGACCATTATATATAGTACTGCGGGCAAAAATCCCTTAGAAGAAATGGAGTAGCTATCATGGTAAAAAAAAAGAGTCTGAAATGCAGTACCTGGATGCAGTCTCAAAAACAACAGAATGATCTCTGTTCATTTCCAAGGCAAACCATTCAATACCACAGTAATCCAAGTCTATGACCCAACCAGTAATGCTGAAGAAGCTGAAGTTGAATGGTTCTGTGAAGACCTATAAAACCTTCTAGAACTAATACCCAAAAAAGATGTCCTTTTCATTATAGGGAATGGGAATGAAAAAGTAGGGAGTCAAGAAACACCTGGAGTAACAGAAATTTGACCTTGCAATACAGAATGAAGCAGGGCAAAGGCTAATAGAGTTTTGCCAAGAAAATGCACTGGTCATAGCAAACATCCTCTTCCAACAACACAAGAGAAGACCCTACACATGGACATCACCAGATGGTCAATACTGAAATCACATTGAGTATATTCTTTGCAGCCAAAGATGGAGAAGTTCTATATAGTCAGCAAAAACAAGACTGGGACCTGACTGTGGCACAGACCATGAACTCTTTAATGCAAAATTCATATTTAAATTGAAGAAAGTAAGGAAAACCATTAGATCATTCAGGTATGACCTACATCAAATCCCTAACAATTATATAGTGGAAGTGAGAAATAGATTCAAGGGATTAGATTTCATAGACACAGTGCCTGAAGAACTATGGACAGAGGTTTGTGACATTGTACAGGAGCCAGGGGTTAAGACCATCCCCATGGAAAAGAAATGCAAAAAGACAAAATTGTTGGCTGAGGAGGCCTTACAAATAGCTGTGAACAGAAGAGAAGCGAAAGGCAAAGGAGGAAGGACTGATATACCTATTTGAATACAGAGTTCCAAAGAATAGCAAGGAGAGATAAGAAAGCCTTCCTCAGTGATCAATGCAAAGATATAGAGGAAAACAATAGAATGGGAAAGACTAGAGATCTCTTCAAGAAAATTAGAGATCCCAAGGGAATATTTCATGCAAAGATGGGCACAATAAAGGACAGAAATGTTATGGACCTAACAGAAGCAGAAGATACTAAGAAGAGGTGGCAAGAATACACAGAAGAACTGTACAAAAAAGATTTTCATGACCCAGATAACTACGAAGATGTGATCACTCACCTAGAGCCAGACATCCTGGAATGTGAAGTCAAGTGGTCCTTAGGAAGCATCACTATGAACAAAACTACTGTAGGTAATGGAATTTCAGTTGAGCTATTTCAAATCCTGAAAGATGATGCTGTGAAAGTGCTGCACTCAATATACCAGCAAGTTTGGAAAACCCAGCAGTGGTCACAGGACTGGAAAAGGTCAGTTTTCATTCCAATCCCAAAGAAAAGCAATGCCAAAGAATGCTCAAACTACTGCACAATTGTACTCATCTCACTCGTTAGTAAAGTAATGCTCAAAATTCTCCAAGCCAGGCTTCAACAGTATGTGAACTGTGAAATTCCAGATGTTCAAGCTGGTTTTAGAAAAGTCAGAGGAACCAGACATCAAATTGCCTACATCCATTGGATCATCGAAAAAGTACGAGAGTTCAAAAAAACGTCTACTTCTGCTTTATTGACTATGCCAAAGCCTTTGACTGTGTGGATCACAACAAACTGGAAAATTCTTCAAGAGATGGGAATACCAGGCCACTTGACCTGCCTCTTAAGAAATCTGTATGCACATCAGGAAGCAACAGGTAGAACTGGACATGGAACAACAGACTGGTTCTAAATAGGAAAAGGAGTACGTCAAGGCTGAATATTGTCACCCTGCTTATTTAACTTAAATGCAGAATACATCATGAGAAACGCTAGGCTAGAAGAAGCACAGCTGGAATCAAGATTGCTGGGAGAAATATCAATTACCTCTGATATGGAGATGACACCACCGTTATGGAAGAAAGCAAAGAAGAACTAAAGAGCTGCTTGATGAAAGTGAAAGAGGAGAGTGAAAAAGTTAGTTAAAACTCAAGAGTCAGAAAACTAAGATCATTGCATCTGGTCCCATCACTTCATGGCAAATAGATGGGGGAAACAATGGAAACATGAGAGGCTTTATTTTTTGTGCACCAAAATCACAGCAGATGGTGACTGCAGCCATGAAATTAAAAGATGCTTGCTCCTTGGAAGAAAAGCCATGACCAACCTAGACAGCATAGTAAAAAGCAGAGACATTACTTTGTCAACAAATGTCTGTCTAATCAAAGCTATGATTTTTCCTGTAATCCTGTATGGATGTGACAGTTGGACTATAAGGAAGCTGAGCACTGAAGAACAGATGCTTTTGAACTGTGGTGTTGGTGAAGACTCTTGAGAGTCCCTTGGACTACAAGGAGATCCAACCAGTCCATCCTAAAGGAAATCAGTCCTGAATATTCATTGGAAGGACTGCTGCTGAAGCTGAAACTCCAATACTTTGGCCATCTGATACAAAGAACAGACTCATTAGAAAAATCCCTGATGCTGGGAAAGATTAAAGGCAGGAGAAAAAGGGGATGACAGAGGATGAGATGGTTGGATGGCATCACCAACTCAATGGACAAGAGTTTGAGTACACTCTGGGTATTGGTGATGGACAGGGAGGCCTGACCTTCTGCAGTCCATGGGGTCACAAAGAGTCAGACAGTATACTGAATGACTGTTCTGAAGGCTACACATTTGGGAATTGGGAGAAGCGTAGTCTTCCTCATCATTTTATCATATTTGTCATCATTTATCATATTACCAAATATGATAATAGAGGAATATTCTTTGTATCTTGGTGAAGTAAGATTTAATAAAAGAAGTCAATTGATGGGGGCCATCTCTCAAAGAGGAAAGTTTTCCTAAATGATAGAGCCATCTTGGATTATTGAAAAAAAATTATTGAAAAAAAAATTAGAGATTTGTGAGGCTGTGTATATCCTTCCCTCAATGAAGTAATTTCAATTGTAACTTCTACACATGTCCCATTAGACCATACTCCAGGGGGCGAATTAATGACAGGATTGTGAATTGAAAGGTTACTGGAACTTTAATAAAATATAGAAGCAGTGGAGGTGATGTTTCCCATACTTCTACCCCCTGTCTGTATTTGAGCAAACAGGATATGAGTAAGCCCAAAGAAATTCTTTTCATTATCTTCTACTTGCACTTTTTTGCATTTAATTTTCTTTTCATTCCCTTGACATCAAAAGTATTTCTGATTTCTCTGCCCCAAATATATGAATATATGACTTTTTTTTGTCTCCTAGGGTTTTTTTTTTTTTTTAACCATCTTCTTTGTCCCCACTGCCTGGTGGAATTAGAGGAACACTTTGTCAAAGATCTTCAAATCTAGCAAGAAAAGTTCTTGTGCAAAAAAAAATGCTATCTTCAAAATTTTCTCAAGAAAACTTCTAAAATTATCTCCCTTTCGTCCAAGTCCAAAGTAGAGTGACTGGTGTTTTAAAAGAAAACACTGTTTAACTGTCACCAAAGTGATACAATATTATCCTCCTGCTTTCAGAGAAGTGTAGAATATGAGACCCATCTGAAACACACTATGACCTAATGAAGAACATTTCTCCACATCTGAATTTTCCAAGAAAAAACAAAACATTTTGAACAAATTTCGAATACTCCAAGGACTGTTTGTGAAGAATGAGCTCAAGCAAGAACATTTCATTCATGTGGATGAATTTTAAAATGATTCCATGCAGGTATATACATTTACATATGCCAACTGAAAAAAAATATGAAGAGAATATAACGATGGACTTACTCATGTTTAACAAATCTCACACACCCAAGCTAGGAGTTCTAAATTAGTTTGAACTCCTCAAACTGGGATCCCTAAAAGGAATTGCAAAGACAAATATCATATGATATCACTTATATGTGGAATCTAAAAAATGGTACAAAAGAACTTGTGTACAAAATAAAAATAGTGTCACAGATGTAAGAAAACAAACTTATGGTTACCAGGTGGAAAAGTGAGGGGGTGATAAATTGGGAGGTTGGATTGACACATATACACCAATAAGGACCTACTGTATAGCATGGGGAACTATACTCAGGACTCTGTAATGACCTCTATGGGAAAAGAATCTAAAAAAAAAAAAAGCTATACGTATAAGTGATTCACTTTGCTGTACAACAGAAACCAACACAGCATTGTAAAGCAATTATATTCCAATAAAAATTTAAAATAAATAAAAGGGATTGCACTGAATTTGAAGGTGGCATACACTGCCGAGAAAGCAAAATCCTGCTGCCTTCCTCCCAGTTTTTGTGTTACCAAGAAAGAAACCATTCAGTATTGGTTTCTCAGTTTGCAAAGAAAATCCAGGAAAATTTACTGAGATAATTAATAGTATACTTTTAAAAAATTGAAAGCATCCCTACTCATCAGCAGTAATCTAAAAGAAAATTGCTCCTGCAAGGACAGTTTTGTCCCTTCCTTCTCAATTCTTACACTCTTATCACTGTTTTTGTCACATTGAATTGGTATGGGGCTCTGGTACAATGTTGACTGACAATATGATAACATATTTCTTTTTTTCCCCTAATATCCATGAAAATGTTTCTAAACTTCCATAATCAAGTTCAATGTTTGCTACATGTAAGCTTCGATGGATACCTTTTATTAAGGTATGCCCTTGCTTAAGTATTCTTAGTTAACTTGAGAATTTGAAAATTTGAATGAATTAAATGATCTTCCTGCATTATTGAGAGGTCAATAAATTGGCATCCTTAATCTGTCAATAAATTTAATAAACTGATGTTTCTGATTTCCAGATAATCATGCTTTCATAAGTGAAATGCTACCTTATAATAGCACAATCTTCAAAAATGCACCATAAAGTTAAAAATTTTAATGCTTTATTTAGGGGATTTATAAAATAGGTTTATTTGAACCTCTTTTGTCCAACTGTGGTGTCAAAGTTATGCTAGAATAATAAAAAAATTGGAGTACTTTTACTGTTTTTCTTTCTTTCAAATGATTTATATAATAAATAAGTGAAAGTGAAAGTGAATTTGCTCAGTCATGTCTAACTCTTTGCAACCCCATGGACTGTAGCCTACCAGGCTTATCCATCCATGGGATTTTCCAGGCACGTGTACTGGAGTGGGTTGCCATTTCCTTCTCCAGGGGAATCTTCCCATCCCAGGAATCGAACCGAGGTCTCCCGCATTGTAGGCAGACACTTTACCCTCTGAGCCAGCAGGGAAGCCCTATATGATATATAACTATTTATATATAAATATATATAGAAAAAATATATATAGCTAATTATATATAAATATAATAAAGTATGTTATTTTCACTAGAGTACTTTTCTGTATTTATAGTTTCTCTCTGTTCAATTTCATTGTCAAAATTTGTATGTATGATTTTTTTCATGGTTAAGTAATCATTCTTGCATTTTAACAACTGTCTTGGAACAATGAAAAGTACATAGGATAAAATTTAAATTATGGAAATATTGGTTTGTTGTTTTACATGTCATATATCTGTTGTGTGTGTCGCATATGTTCAGTCATTCAGTCTTGTCCAACTTTTTGCAGCCACATGAACTGTAGCCCACCAGGCTTCTCTGTCCATGGAATTTTCCAGGCAAGAATGCTGGAACTGGTTGCATTTCCTCCTCCAGGGGATCTTCCTGACCCAAGGATAGAACCTGTGTCTCTTGCATCTCCTGCATTGGCAGTCAGATTCTTTACTATCAGCTCTAGCTGGGAAGCCCTCATATATCTGTTGATCCCTTATTAATTCTCTTGTTAATTACTAATATTTCTTGCCTCTTCTACCTTTGATTTTTTTACATGTTCAATTTAGAAATTTATCTATCTTAGTTTAAAAAAATTTTTTTAATTTTGCTGATTCTCTGCATTGCTTCTTTGTTTTTTTTTTCTATTTAATTATAAACATTATACAAGTGCAACTAATGATTAATTACTTTCTGATATTATCATTGTTATTTCCTTCTACTTTTTAAAGGTTTATTCTTTTTCTTATCAGGCTTTTGACTTGAAAGTCAATTCATTTATTTCCATTATTATAATTTTAAATGAATACTTTTATATCTAGAAGCTGCTTTCAAAACATTCTATAGTTTTCACCACAATTTTCTTTTTAACTCACAAAGTGTTGCACAATCATCAAAACAATCTGAGTTGTTTTTGTTTTGTTCCTCTTAATTTTTAATTTAATGATATTGTGCTCAATGAATATGGTTTTTATGATATTGAGTGTTTGAAATTGGCTGAACCTAGTTTTGTGAGTTTATTCACAAAGAATGAATTAAAAAATGTTTTATATGAACTTGAAAACATCATATAATCTTTATTTTTCTGAGTTGACATGTGTAAATGGCTATTAGATAAGTATTTTGATTTTGTTGTTAAAAACTTTTATATTGGTAAAGATTTATTGTCACTTTCATGTGTCAGTCCCTGACAGATATGCTTTAAAATTTCCACTATAATTATGCATTAGTCATTTGTTCTGAAAATTCTGTCAGTTTTAGCATGACATATTTCTTCATTGAACAGCCCTCCCCTCTATCTTATTAGCTTAAAAAATTATTTTTACTTTTAAAAATAAAGGTTAAATTTATTTATAATCCATAGCTAATTAAATTTACTGCTTTTTAAAAGCCATTTCTGTGCTCATCATTGTGAAACTTTCTTCCAAGTACATATTCTTCTGGCTGAAGTGGATACCTTAATAATTTTTATGATGAGAGTCTATGGGTAATAAACTCAGCAGTTATATAACTGAAACTGTCTTTTCAAGAAAACTCCTGGAAAGAGTTGTCCACGTTATCCTGTTCGCTTTTTTACCTTCCCAGTCAGATCACTGTTACATTCTATTCACTGAATTTTTTCTTGTTGAGTAGTGACCTCCCATACCAAATCCAATGGTCATGTCTTTGGTTCTTCTTTGACTCATAAGCAACATTGGATGCAGTTTCCCACTTCTTTGTGGAACATATTCCACATTTCATCTATATGGCATTCTCTGGATTCTCCATCTACCTTGTTGGTAAGTGGGCTCTGTTAAGAGGGCTCTGTTAAGTGGCCTCCCGCATGGGTTCCTTCCATGTTTCTTATTTGTACATCCTGCATTCCTCAGGGTTCAGCTCTCAGGTGTTCCTTTTATCTTTATTCATACTTAGCACATGACTTTAGCTAATAAATGGATGCTGGCTTGTATCTCCCATTCCAACCTTTGCCCTTGGATTCCCAGTTTCTATATCTAGCTGTCTACATGATGCCCTCATTTAAATGTCTTTTGGATATCTCATGTACAGAAGCAGCCTCTTGGTTTTCCGTCTATAAACTGGCATCTGCTGAAGACAACTCCATTCTGCCAATTCCTCTAGCCAAAAACTTGAGTTATTCTTTTTTCTTCCCCTCCCCTGCTCCTCCTCTTTTTAAAAGTCATTTTCAGTACTCCATCTGGAATTCATTGTCTCAGACATATGTATGGATGGCTCCTCGATTCCTTTAGGAATTTCATCAAATGTCATGTCTTTGGAAAGGGCTTTCTTTATGCTGCTTCATAAATGACAAGTTCCCATCACTACTCTGTATCCTTCATCCTACATTTTCTTTTTTATGGCAATTACAACTTTATGACATAGTATTCTTTATTGTCTGTCCTCATAGAAAAGAAGCTTGAGAAAATGGGCTTTGTCTTTTGTTTCCTGCTATATTCCAAAGTTTAGGACAGGAGTTGAAACAGCAAACTCAAAGAAAATTATTTGCTGAATGAATAAATTATGCCTTTGTTTTGTAATCCTATATAATTCTGTAATTTTAAGTTTGCAATTATTCCTTAAGTATTTCTAGTGTTTTATCCATTATCATTTGGCACCGATGAATGGCTAAAGGGAATTTCACTTGTTACCATGGTATCGTTTGCTTTATTTAAAGTAATTTATCAATTTTCAAAGCTTTTAAAATTGTCATTTATTCTTAATATTCTATAGTTTTGTTCCTCTGTGACTTGGAATGGATTTTAAATTTTTAAATGAAAGGTTAAATAAATAAGTAATCTATAGTATATATACCATGAGTATGCATATCATCTAATACTTAACTTTCTTTTAAAAGTTTCTTTTAAGTCTGAGAATGCCCATTAGATGAATATTTTTATTTTGGTTTTCTTAAATTTTGGATAGTTCTCAGTTATTACCTTTAAAAATATTGTTACTTTACCCTTTCTTCTACTTTTTTCTAGAAATTGTTCATCTTATTTTCTGAGCCCTTCATCATTTTTTTTATATTATAATAGAAAAATTCTTATTTCTCTAAAATATCTTTAAATTCTTAATTCTAAATCACTAATGTCCAGAGTGGAGTTTAAAATCTTTAAATTTCAAAAATTAAACTTTCATTTTCAAAATTTTTGACATTTTTTCCTTTTTATCTTTTGGCTCTTGATTTACTCTTAAGCTTGTTTTCATAATTTCTTTTTTTTTTTCCTTTTTTGTAGTTGTGTATTAATTATGCATTTTGTGTCATTTAAGCATCATAAATGTTTAGATAAAAGTCTCTGTAATATTATTTGTAAAACAGACTTTATCCAGCTTGAATCCATGTTAAAACTCTTCGAGTTACAAATGATATATTTCATTAAGGGTTCTGGGGCTCTCTGGGTTATTGGTGAAAAATCCTTGTCCAAGAACAATGCTTCCCAGGTTTTTCTCAAAATCTGCAGGACCCAAGCTAGGGGACAATCTTTAATATTGGTCTCCATGTTGATGAGAAATAGGGAAATCTTTTGATTATAGGTGGGGTTTGAATATTTGAACTTGTTTCTGCTATCTTATTTTGCATTTTTCACTTTACTAAAAGTGGGTATAGTCAAAGCTATGGTTTTTTCCATTAGACATGTATAGATGTGAGAGTTGGGCCATCAAGAAGGCTGAGCACTGAAGAACTGATGCTTTCAAATTGTGATGCTGGAGAAGACTCTTGAGAGTTTCTTGGACTGCAAAAAGATCAAACCAGTCCTGAAGGAAATCAACCTTGAACACTCATTGGAAGGACTGATGCTGAAGCTCAAACTCCAATATTTTGGCCACCTGATGTGAAGAGTTAACTCAATGGAAAAGACTCTGACGCTGGGAAAGATCGGGGGCAAGAGGAGAATGGGGCAGCAAAGAGTTTGACACAACTTAGTGACTGAACAACAACATCAATGCTTTGGGTTAGAGATGGTTTCTTTATACTCCACTTTTTTCTCAATTGAAATAGGAAGGTATACATTATATTTTTATGCTTAACAACTGTGTCTAAAATACTTATTTATCCCCAAATAATTAAAAAGTTAATCCTATTCTAAAGGTGAAAAGTGAAAGTATTAGTAACTCAGTCATGTCTTACTCTTTGCCACCCCATGAACTGTAACCCACAGGCTTCTCTGTCCATGGAATTCTCCAGACAAGAATACTGGAGTGGGTAGCCATTCACTTCTCCAGGGGATCTTCCCCACCCAGGGATTGAACTTATGTCTCCTGCATTGCAGGCAGATTCTATACCATCCGGGCCACAAGGGAAGCCCAATCTTACTCGTATTCCATGCCAAAATGTATGGAGACCTGAATCTTTAAAACTCATGTCTCCTTCACTTTCCATTGTCCTATATTTCCTGCCTTATTTCTAAACCCCCCAAATCTAGATTTTCATTATTTTCTATCAATATTTTCAATGCACAAACATGCTTGCTATATTAATCATTTGATATTTACATGCCTGCCACTCCTTCCTTTTACCAAACTTTGGGAGATATATTATATTCAAAATATTGACTGTCTCTTCTACCATAGAACTGTACCTTCCCCCTCCTGATGGGAATCTTGTTTTGCCAAAAACTGGGAGCAGAAGTGCGAAATGTGTTGCTGCTGATGAGCTGAAATTCTGAGCTTGCTCTGAGAGCCTCTGGATCTGGAGCACGGAAGATGTGGGGCCAAGCTCCAGCTACACACAACCTTTCTTGGTAGTAAAGCCTAGCCTCTCCCCAGCCTCTTTCTTGAGAGACTTTGATACATAAATTGCCTTTTAATAGCTCTCTTGCTGACAGTTTGCTGATGGTAAAATCCTGTAGTCTTTGTCTGAAAAAAAAGTTTATTTTGCTTCAATGTTTTCCTTCTTTAAAGGTTTCAAATTTAATACTCATACTTTCTCCATAATTATAAAATGTATAAATGTATAAAATGTATAAACTGCAAAACATTTAGTTATAATTCAACTCAACACAAAAACTTTCAAACTGGGAAGGTTCCTCAATTATTATTATCTTTACACTTTTGAAGACTACTGGCTGGTTATTTTGAAGTTCAGTTTAGTCACTCAGTTGTGTCCAACATTGTGCAACCCCATGGACTGCAGCACGCCAGGTTTCCCTGTCCATCACCAACACCCGGAGCTTGTTCAAACTCATGTCCATGGAGTTAGTGATGCCATCCAACTATATCATCCTCTGTCGTCCCCTTCTCTTCCTGCCTTCAATATTTCCTAGCATCAGGGTCTTTTCCAACGAGTTAGTTCTTTGCATCAGGTGGCCAAAGTGCCGACCTTTGTTGGGCAAGTCATGTCTCTGCTTTTTAATATGCTATCTAGGTTGGTCATAGTTTTTCTTCCAAGGAACAAGGGTCTTTTATTTCATGTCTGCAGTCACCATCTGCAGTGATTTTGGAGCTCAAGAAAACAGAGTCTGCCACTGTTTCCCCATCTATTTGCCATGAAGTGATGGAACCGGATGCCATGATCTTAGTTTTATGAAGGCTGAGTGTTAAGTCAGCTTTTTCACTCTCCTCTTTCACTTTTATCAAGAGAGGCTTTTTAGTTCTTCTTTGCTTTGTGCAAAGAAGAAATAGATGATTTCTATTTGTATCAAGTTTAAGTTTTCAGACCTGTTTCTTTCTTTACCTTTTCTTTATATAAATAGTATATAAACACAACCTTGAAAAAGATATAAAACATTTCCAGTACCAGAGAAGGCTCATTTAGTCCCTTCTGAGTAATGTTACCCTAAGGGATTCTCTCTAGTCATTTGTTATTCTTGTTGAATTTCATACAAATGGAAATAAGTTTATATTATTTTGTCCAGCATTTTAAAAAGTTAATTTTGTTTAATTTGAGATAATTTTAGAATTATAGAAATGTTCCAAGAATAGCAGAGAAAGTTTCTATAGGCTTTTCAGTGAGCACCACTTTATATCAACAGCTTTTTAAGCCATATGTCTTAGGTAGACATAAGTACACTTCAATTAGGTGTATACCTATGTATTGAATTACTGGTCATAAGGTATACATGGGTTTAGCTTTAATCACTGCTGCAAAACTACTTTTAAAGTGAGCATAATATTATGTAACCAAGCTCATCAATATATAAGAATTCTAATTGCTTCACATTGCCAATCCTTGCTACTGACAGCCTTTATAATTTTAGACATTCTGCTGGATATGCAGTGGTGTCTCACAATGTTTTAAATATTCATTTAAACTAAGTGTTAGTTGTTTAGTCACATTTGACTCATTACCCCATGGACTGTAGCCTGCCAGGCTCTTCTGTCCATGGAATTCTCCAGGCCAGAATACTGGAGTGAGTAGACATTCTGTTCTTCAGGGCATCTTCCCAACCCAGGGATCTAACCCAGGTCTCTTACATTGTAGGAACATTCTTTACCATCTGAACCACCAGGGAAGCCCAAATTTTCATTTAGGTTATAACTGATGATGTTGAGTATTTTTTCAAATATTCACTGGACATTTTGCTATCCTTTTTGGTGAAGTACTTTTTCAAGTTTTTTGCCTACTATTTTATTGGACTATCTATTTTTCTCTTATTGATTTGTAGGTATTTTTAATATATGCTGAATAGAAGATTTTTGTCAGTATATGCATTGAAAATATCCTCTACTCTACTTTTTTACTAATATGAATATTAAAACAATGTTTCTAAAAGAAAGCATAGGAAAATATATTTATGATCTTGGAATAGGCAAAAATTTGTTAAACATGACACAGAAAGCACTAACCAAGAAAACCTTTAATTGGTTTCATAAAGCCATTTTAATATTTTTATTTTAAAGTCCTTTTAAAGAATTTTACACAATCTCTCCTTTTTTTTTGTTATTGGTGTTATTATGTGTGTTCATTCTCTCTCAGAGATTTGTCTTTTAAAATGCCATGCAATTTATTATTATTATTATTATTACCTAGTCAGCAGAATTTATTCCCTGTTGGAGTCCAGCAGTTTCTATACTGTGGAAAAATCCTTTAACAACAAAGTATTCTTTTGTCACTTCTGGGGCTTCACTAGTTATGGGTATATTTTATGTTTATTCCCAATTTGGGTCTCTATTCCACATTATAAATTTGAAGCTCACAGCTACACTTGGACCAGGCTTCAGTATCCAATATATTTTGAATGAGCACACCCATAGCGTCAGGGAAATAAGATTTCTTGCTATTTGTCCAGGCTGATGGGTGGAATTTTCTAGTCTCCCTTTAAAGAATAGGAGAGTGATGACAAAACCCAGATTTTACAGGCAGATCAGCTCCAGGTCTCACACAGCAGAGACCTGTGACTACACTGCTCCAGCTGGGTGGGAAGAAGATAGTTCTGAATCAGTTCAGTCTTTAATTTTTTCCCCAAATGTCTGCTGTGTATTTAACTATGTTTCCAAAACACAGAAATTTTATGGCTACATTGAGGAGTAGCTCTGAAAAAGATACATTTCAATAAATACTGGACAAGATTATGTGGTCAGGTTGTAGTCATCTTTGTATCCCTAGCCCCTAGCCTAATACATAGCTTATTGACTATGTGAATAAATTAAGATTAAATTTCAGCTCTATAATGTAGACTGAAGCATGAGAAGATGCAATTGGAATCTATTTTCCTGAAAACTGCCTTTAGAATGATTCTGTTCTTGTTTGTGTAAGTTATGACCCTTTGACAAGAGTCCATGAGAAAGAGAATATGATAACCCTCTTGTCAATACCAAGGATGTGTCAATAATGGAAAAACTCTTCTGTGCAGCCTGTCCTGGGAACAGCAAAGCAGACAATACCCATTATCAATGTGTCATTTCTTGGTTGAGGACATAAAAACAGATCAAGGCAAAACCCAGTGCGTCTTTAAATTAGTGGCACAGATCGATGCCCATATTTCTCAGTGTCATGTTTCATTATGTTGAACTATTTATGTCATCGTAACCCAAAGCATCTTAATGCAACCTGACATCCAGGTTATGTTGCATTAAAAAAAATAAGAAGCTATAGCATTTTTTTAATGGGCTGGAAAGCATTCCAGGTCTCTTTTCTACTCAGTGTGGGGTTATCACATGTTGTGTGTATGGATACAGTTCTGTACTAAATGTTGAGAGATTGGAGACCTTCAATTTAAGTGTATTAGAAGTATTCCCTGAGCTTGGCCTCTCACCTCTGTTTTCTGTCAGTTTCAAAATTCATTTCAGGGTGGTAAAATTATTCTTCCTGATAGTGTTTAAAGATGATCACTTAAATTGTGTACACACTCATCTAACTTTCCAAATCAAAATGTCACTCAGCTTTTAAGTTCTAGTTAAATGCTATACCTTCTAAAAACCTTTTACTTCTTATCATTTAGTTTTCCATTTTTTATGAATTTTCTTAACAAGTCATCTGCACTGATATGGCATATTTTTTATATCCTAATACTATAGATTTTGAGTGTATACCTAAGCTCTGTACAATAACTTAAATTTCTTCAGGATAGTGATTAGTTTTAGGACTGTAGTTTAGTGATTCTCTGATTTTCAGTATCCATAAAAATAACTATGAACTGTTATAAATTTAGGTCTTTGTTATACCACTAGAGAATTTGACACAATAAGTCTGAAGTGGGAATCAGGCATCTGTATTTGTAATAAAAAGCTGCAAGAGAGTAAACACAAAAATTATCACACTAGGGCACATCCTAGTCAAAATCCTGAAAGCCAAAGACAAAGAGATAAAAAGAACATATTTAAAGCTGTTGGGGAAAAACAGTGTGTTATATACAATGGAATATGAATGATGGTTGATATTTTGTCAGAAATAATGAAGGCCAAAAGACAATGGAATGGCCATCTTTAAAGATCTCAAAGGAGAGAAAAAGAATTCACTAAACTAGAATTTATATACAATGAAAATATCCTTAAATAAGAGTGAAATACACATCTACATAAATGAAAGCTGAGAAAATTTATTGTTGACAGACCTACACTAATAAGAAACTTTAAAGGAAATTCATCAAGTTGAAGGAAAATGATGTCAGATGGGAATTTTCTTCCACAAGAAGGAATGAAAAGCACTAAAAAGAATAAATATGCAAGTTAATATAAAAGACGACTTTAAAATTTTCTTCTCGTAATTTGTTTAAAAGGTAAATAAACTCTTTAAAGCAAAAATGACATCATTTTAAGGTGGAGTATGTAGAGTAAAAACGTATGTAGAGAAAACCCAAAGTCAGTGAGTGCTCTGTTACAACCGAGGGGAGTCGGGGGGGAGTACCGGAGGGAAGGGATATATGTATTCCTATAGCCAATTCATGTTGGTATGTGGCATGAACCATCAGAATATTGTAAGGTAATTATCTTACAATTAAAAATAAAACATAAATTAAAATTGAAAAAATAGAAATAAAACATGACAATAACACTATTAAGTTGGTAGAGTAATAAAAGTGTTTTGCATTGTGAAGCGTATTTACATTGATGTTCTTGCTTTTGTGAAATTGGAAGTGTGAAGTGTGAACTGGTAAAATATTAATCCTAAGGATCCTTTAATAATTAAAGATACATATTGTAATTCCTAGAGCAACAAAGAAAAGTAATACTAAAAAGTAATATAGCCAAAATGTCAATAGAAGAAGTAAAATAGAATGCTAAAATATCAATAACTCCCCCCCAAAAGACAGCAAAATTAAAATAAATACCAAGGTGATAGATTTAAACTCATTTAAAAATAATCCATTAATAAGAATACACTAAAAGACTCAAATTAGAATGCAGAGATTATCAGACTGGAAAAAAATATATATTGTCTGCAAGACATCATATAAATGTAAGCAAGTTGAATGGTAGATATACATATATAAATCATATATTCATAGATGAATTAATACTTCTCACTAGTCAATCGAATGAGTAAGTAAAAATTCATTTAGGATATAGAGAGTCAAAACTTTACCAGTTTGACTTAAAATTGACATTAACACCACACACAAAACTGCGGGATGCACATTATTTTCTAGGGCAAGCTAGGTCGTATTTTGATCCATAACATGCATGTGATAAATTTCTAGAAATTGAAATCTTACATAGTATTTCTTCTGACTGCAATAGAATTAAACTGAAAATCAATGATATTATGATATACAGAAAAATTCCAAAATATTTGGAAATTAAAGAGTCAAAGAAGAAATAATAAATAAATTAGGAATTATTATTAAGTTACTGAAAATCTTTGAACTTTGTGACATACAAAGTACTAACCATAAAAATATAGATTGACCTTGAATGGATGAAATGATAAAACTTGAAAATATATAGTGAAGATATGGAGAAACCAGAACTTTCCTACACTGTTGGTGGGAATATCAAATGGTACAACGACTTGAGAAAACTGATTGGTCATTTTTATTTTAAAGCTAAACATATACCTACCCTATGACTCAGTGAATCTACTCCTAATTATTTATCCAAGAGGAATAAAATCACAAGTTTATGAAATGGATATGATTATGTTCACCATGGCTTTATTCACAATAGCCCCAAATTGGAAACCACTCAAATGTCTATCAATAATACTTATGGATAAACAAATTATGGTATTTTCACCCACTGTGATATGATTTGGCAACAAAAAACGAACAAACTGTAGATGCCTACAACAAGATGGCTGTCATAGGTTTGATGTTGAAAGAAAAAAGTCAGTGCAAAAAAGTACATCCTGTGAGATCCTATTTTTATAAAGTTTTAGAATAGTCAAAATTAGCTTATGGAGATTGATTGACTGCAAAGGGGCATAAGAAACTTCGTAGGATGCTAGTAATGTACGTTCTTGACTCGTACATATTCATCGGTGTATATTTTATCAAAATTTATCAAAATAAATACTTTAAAGCTGTTTTATGAAAGCTATGTCTCAATGAAATATCTTAATATTTTGAAAAGCATTTGGACATCCAAATTCCTGAGTTCATTTTGCAAAGATTCTGATTCAGTGGGTTCTTGGTGAGAATCAGCTAACCTGCATTTTTAACAAGAGGCCCTGTTTGATCCTAGTGCATGTGGTCCATCAATTATACTTTTGAAAGGACTCATCTCACATAATATTGTAGGTCCAGAAGTGCTGATCACATTTTGCAAAAATAAATGAATTCATAATAACTCACAATGAATTTGTTGTCTCTGAATTCTTCTCCATTTCAAATTATATATATTAACCAATTTTTAAATTTTTTGTGAAATATCAAGCTTTGTGTTTCCTCCAGACTGGATAAAGTAAATCTGTCTCCTCCTTGTCTCTCATTCTTGCTAAAATACTTTGTGTCTGCTTTTGCTAATGTGCTTTTCCCCACCAGAAAAAGCTTTCCCAGCTTTTCTGTCTGCCTTGTAGCCTCTCCTTTGAAAGCCCAATGACATCTGGCCCTTTCCAACCAACTTTGTTACTAGCATTTAATAATAATGACTTTCCCTTCTTTAAATCCTGTAGTTCTTACTGACTGATCTATTCAATCTGTCGCTTACACACATAACAAACTGCAGCTATTTTTCCCCATGTTACTCTTTTCTCTCCAATAATATTGTAAATGCATATTGAAAACACTTGTATTTCTCAGTCCATTGTAATCTATCTTTTCCTCCCACCCTGCTAAGGAAGCAAAATGTTTGAGAAAGTGTTTTTGAATTAAGAACACAGGATTTGGGGTTTGATGCAAGTTAGAATTCCAATCCTAACACCCCAAAACTATAATGTCGAGAAACTTTTTTGTCTTCATCTTTAAAAATGGGAATAATAATTCTTTCTTCATAAAGTTATTGCAAGGATTAATGGGATAAAGTCCACAAACTACTTAGCACATTGTCTGGTGCTTTGTAAGTGTTTGCAAACAGTTCTTGATAAGAGTGTTCCTGATGATGTAACATTTTTATGCAGGTGTGGCATTACTATTTATATTGTTAAAGACCACCCAGAATTAGCTTGTATGGGAATTTAGAAATTATATAACCCAACCCATTTGTTCCTGTAATTAGAAAACTATGTCCAGAGAGGAGCAGTCTGTTGATTTTTTTGTCTTAAAAGAATTAAGCTCCAAAGTTTACGCTCAGATTTACATTATGTTGCAATTTTAAAACCACATTTGTTACATGCAAAGAATATTTTCCCAGTTCAAGCAGTAAAATATTACTCTGCATTTACATAGAACATGAACCTTAGTGTTTCCTAGGTTCCCAACACCTCATCTGACTATGAACTGTTTTCTTTCAAATATAGACCTTAAAAGGTGCAGAGAGGAGGTGAACATCTTCCCATTATGCTCTGATCACATGTATATCACACATGTATTCTCACATATTCACAGATTTTCAGGTCAACCTCAATAAGGGAATAAATAATGACCTTGATGGCTAACGGGTCACCTGTACTGTGATCACAGCACTCAAAGTAAAGTCCATCTGACCTACTTCGGTCATGCGCTCCTAGTCGGCTGTTTAATGAATGACCAGTATGTTTAAAAGTCTCCCGCTGAGGACATCCCACCTCCTGATGGAACATCCATTGCTCCTCTGTTGTCAAGTGTGGCCCAAAGCACCACGCGGAGTGGAAGTCTATATGGGAGTTTGCAGATGTAAGAGAAAGAGAGATGAGACAGGTGAGATCTAGAGTATAAAAGAGAGTTTTAAATATCAAGACTTTAAGAATGAGTGAATGAGGGCCTGTGAAAGCGGACCCTTAAAGAACTCCCTTGCAACCGATGTGCACAGATCAGTAGTTGCACCGTCTTCACTGCGGCACTCATCCTATTTTCCTCTCTTCTAAAGTCAATGAACTCTGGGGTGGTGCTGCAGTCACCAGCCTCCCCCCAGGTCTTATCCTCTGTCTGGGGACTCCCTGGCTGTCTATGGTTAAAGGCCCTGGAGAGCTGCTGATTACTGCGATTTCCTTTAACCAGCTCCACACGTCCGTTGCTTCTCAATTTTTGATGTCATTTCTAATGTGTTGGGCCAAACACGTTGGAACTTGTTAAGATTCTCCAAATAGTTTCTTTGTGCTGGAGAAATCACACCAGTGACAGGCCCTCCCTTCAATGTCCCCGAGCTTTTGTGCATGTGATCTGCTCCCTATGGTCTCCATCACTCTCTCACAGAGGATCTGACATTTAGAGCCAGAGCTCAGATGCCAATAACACTTATTATTTTTTAAAACTTCATTTCTCTCCCCCCCTCCATTCCATTCAAATGCTGAGTGTAATAAAGTTGCCAAAACTCTCCCTCCATTGGAGTGAAAACCATTCATTTGTCGTCTCAATTTAAGATTCCTGACTCCAAATAGAAGGATATTCTCTGTGGACGTAATGGGACATTTAGCAATTCATTCATTTTCTTCACATGCTACTTATTTAGGCACTCAGCAGTTGGCGGCTTTGATGTGGAGTGGTGAAATTATAAAGACATTACATATCATAAAAATATAAATGAAAGAAAACACATACCCTCTTTTATATCAGGCTAAATTGACTGCTGTCATATTAAGGGTATTTTGTTTTATAAATTATACCCGTTTCAAGGTATTCCCTTGAGTGAGTCACTACTTTGTCTTTTATTTCCTTTTTCTTTTTTAAAACAAAATAGGCTTCGCTTTCCCAATATACTGATGTAAAGAACTATAAAGGGCTCAAGTATAGAAACTGATGTATCTGATACCAAACTTCACCTGAAATTTGCAGTATCAGGCCAGCAAAGCAGTCAAATCATGCATGAGTTGCCAATTCTAACTTACACCACTGTATGTTGGACTTAACAAAAGAACCTTGGAATAAAACCAGATTAATGAATTGTATTCTTTACCATTAAGTTTCTTCAAAAAGGTCCACAGGAATGACTACCTGTCTCAGTCTATTTGGGCTGCCATAACAAAATCCTGGGTAAATTATAAAGAACAGAAACTTTTTTCTCACAGTTCTAGAATCTGGAAGACCGAAAGCAGGATACCAGCATTGAGAGTTCTCTTCTCAATGGAAGACTTTTCCTTGGATCCTTACTTGGCAGCTCTGTCAGCCCTCTCTTATAAGGAGATGAATCTCATTCTAATCACCTCCTAATACCATCACCTTCAGGGTTAGATTTCCAGCATGTGAATTTTGGAGGGACACAAATATTATACCATAGCATATTTGTTTAATATTTGCTCTGTGAAGCCAAGATTGTTCTAAATACATTAGTAACTCCTTAAAATATTTTGAGTCTGTCCTTCATAAAGGTATTTAATTCTGTTCCCAGGATAGCTGTCTGCTGTGTGGGCATGGCCAGCATGGAAGAGATGGCAGCTCCAAGATGGAAGACAGAGCTGCCTGGAGCAGGAATGTCACAGGAGCCATGTGCATACGTGGAATTGGTCTGTATGCTGGAGCAGGTGACGGGCCTTTTTGGTTACTGCTGGAAAGATGTAGGATTGAGTAGTTCAAGAAAAGCCAAGCTGAAGGAGGATCTGGAAGAAAACTGTGAGGTCATAGAAGTCAAACCAAAAAAGAAAAAAAAACAATCAAGGCAAGAGATTCAGCTGAGACAAGGCAGGTCAGAAAGATCAATGGGAACAGAAGAAGAACAAGGCTAGGTATGGAATTTTTCTCCCTATTACCTTTAAATGTTGGAAGCTCTCCTCCTCTTGTGATTGACCATTTTTGTCTAGGGTTGATTGTTTTTGTTAGCCAAGAATAGGTATTTAGGAGTAAGTACTTCCTGGGATCTTATTACTTGACCTAACACTATTAGTATTTGCTTCAATCTTTAAGAAAGCCTTGTCCTTTACTAGTATTATTATATTGAGTAAGAGATTCATGTTGCTCCCTCCATTCCTCATTTTCTCCTTTGTGAATGGATCACTGTCTATGTTTCATCCTCACATGGGAGTCTCCCTGAATCCCTGGTCATTTGAAATGAAATTGTCATGATGTTCTTCTGCCTGACCTTGGGGGTTAGGGATGGATTATAATGTGGGAGTTTTTCTTGGTTAGCACCAGACTCCCAGGGGTACCCTGGTTCTTGACCCCCAGTCTAAACTCTTCCCCTTGTGCCATACTGCCTTCGGCTTTGAGTTAAAGACCATGACGGCCTAGACACTCTGGGCCCTCTCAAGTTGCTCCCTCCTGCCTTGTTAGAGCTTATCTAGTAACTGTGGCAATGATTTGCAAATTATAGTGTAATAAATTCTTAATCCAGTTTTATTTTAACATCTTCATTAATTATGTGGAAGAGGGAGACAACCGCCCGCTAATTAAATTTTCAGATGTTGCTAAATTGGGAGGAGTTGCAAACCCAGCTGAGAGCCAGACGTCAACGCAAAGGAATCTGGAGATGTTCTGGGGGAGCGCAGGTAGAGGACGGGGATGAGGTGACAACTGGAAACAGAGATGCGGAGGTCATCGAGAAAGGAGGAATAGCGGCTCCATGATCCCAGAGGCTGGGGGCAGCTCAGGGAACCGCATCAGGCATAAGCTGTGATGGAGTGATGACAGGAGGGTCAGGCTGGTCAGGGTGGCGGATTTCCATTTTCTCTTCCCAGAAAGAAGCCGGGTCTCCTCTCTGGCAACTGTGTCTGATGGTTTCAGGCCTAATGGGTTTGATCACAATGACCTGTGAAAGCAATAGGAAGGAGATCCTCAAGAACTCAGGAGGAGCGCAGAGCTTCTTTTCTTCCTTCTTGCGTTCTCAGGGTGCCCCAAGCTGGCTGGCCACATACAGCTGGGAAAGATTAAAGTAGTTAATGTATGTGAAACGGGTTTAGAAAAATTAAAAGCACTATGAGAAGAAAATATTATTTTTATCCTAAGGATAATTAGGCTCAATCTTTGTTAAATTTAATTGATGTTGGCTAGGGACAAAATGGCATATGTGAGGCAAGATAGCAGATGAGAAACAACTGTTAAAGTGATTAATGTGGGTTTCTTCTCCTAAACGTACTTGCTTCACATCTAGGGAAGTGACTTAGGTTGCTGGAATGCTCAGGACCTTTGGTGACTGATCTATATCCCAGGAGTGAAGCATCTCTGGTGGTTTCCCTAACTCTTTCAGAGCAGGTTATATGGATATGTTGGTCAGGAAAAGTGGATTGTCCATTTGAGCACAGTTAACATCATTGCCATTGGAGAAAATAAATATTTTTTTCTAAAACTACCAACTGGCTCCCTCAACTTGGCCATAATCTTTTACCAGCTTCAGTCTCATTGACCTTTCATCAACTTTTCATTTGGGCACATAATCTCCCTGCAGCAGAACAGTATGACTTGAGCCATATACTTACTTATTTCTGGTCTCAGCCTCTAAATATTACTGCAGATGCTACTGTAAACCCTAACCAGTATCCTTTTAACTATATCCCATTTGTTACAAAGGATACTAAATAAAAGACTCTAGGGAGATGAATGCCTGGTTCATATCCATACATAGAGCTAGATAAACCCCAAAGACATTACTACTAAAATACAAAAGGTAATTTGATCACATCTGACAAGTAGCAGCAATATTTAGACTTTCTTTTCCTGAAGTAGAGTTTTATCTCTTTTCTCCCCTACACTAGACTCTCAACTCTGAGAGGTCAAGGAATATTGCTTTTCTTTTCCTTGTATTTTCCACAATCCCTAACAGGGGGTGAACATGTAGGGGTCACTCCGTAACTGATGGATGGCATTAGAGAGAAATAACACTTCTCTTCAAAAACTACTTTCTCCCACTTAGAATAAAATGGAGACAAATGTGCTTGATTTTTCAGCTTTCTGAAAGAAAAGACAAGGTGTGGGTAGATAGGACACATTTAAAAAAATCCACTGAAAGCCAGGTGGATCATCCACCAGGAAGTGTCAGGTGGTGGCTCTGCTGAGAAAGAACTGGCTTCTGTCACCTCCTGGCTCCTACTTGATGAGTCAGGCAGTGGAGGAAATGAAAACAGCCAACCAGTCAGTTTACGATTATATGGAAAGAGACTAATTGGTCTTTCACCTTATTTTCCTTGTCATTCCTTCAGGGATTAGGTTAAGCCTTTGTATATGTTTCATCAGGGAGTCATCAGGATTGCACCTTGCCTTTCTCTCCATTGTGCTGACAGCACTTGTAATGTTGACTTGATTTTGATAAGCCTTACCACTTGTCACGCCACTCCTTTCAGTCAAAACAGGTATATAATTTATGGTGCCCAAAGCAGCCATTAGTGTAAAAGAATTAACTGGGAGGGAGGCATGTGCCAATGACAGTCACTGAGTCATTAAGTAGCTAATCCTGCCTGCTTTGTGGGAATTGTTTTGTTTTTTCTCTCTGTGTGTGTTTTTCCCCTTTAAATTCCTAAGCAAGGGATAGACACATTTATCATTGAAATATGGTGTCTTCTCCTGCTTGATGGGGTGGGCAACTTAAAGACCCAACTCCAACTTAAGTTAAGTGTTCTGGGTATTGAAGCCCAGGTGGAAGGAATATTGAAGAGGATTATGGCAGTGAGCCAGGGGTGTCAGCACCAGGAGATGCCTGTTGAGGGAGTGATGGGATGAAGGTGGTGGCAGATTTTAGGCATCAGGTGGAATGAGTCACAGCAGGACTCCAGGCTGGCAAAGGATGTCAGGATAACTGTTGGGACTCTTTCTCTAGATGTTGCAGGCTGATGGCATAAGAAGCCTGAGACAATCTCTGGGCGATGCCAGGACAGGCATATGTGGGACTTGCTGTTTCCAAGGATGCACAGGCATAGCACTGCTCAGACTCTGAGGTTCGATAGGCTGGAATATCATATCTTAACTGACCCCAGTGTTATGTGTTATGGCTTTAATTGTTCTCCCCCCCACCCTATATGTGTGTGTGTGTGTGTGTGTGTGTGTGTGTGTGTGTGTAAGTCCTGACTCCTGTTGCCTCTGATGTGACCTAATTGGTGGTAGGGTTTTAACAGAGTTAATCAAGTTGAGAAAGAGGTTCTTAGGGTAGGCCCTAAGCAAATATGATTGGTACCTTTCTAAGAAGCAGGGATTTGGACAAAGGAACTTGCAGACAAGAAGATCACGTGAAGATGAAAACCGAGTTCAGGGTGATACAACTATAAGCCAGGGAATGTTGAAGAAAACTGCCAATAAACCTCCAGAAGCTACAGGAGAAGCATGGATTAGATTCTCCCTTCCAGTTCTCAGAAGGAACCAGCCCTGTGACATCTTGATTTCATACTTCCGCCTCCAGAATTGTGAGAAAACAATGTTTTTGTCATTTAAACCACTCAGTTTGTGGCACTTTGCTACAGGGAGGCCTAGGAGACTAATATATCAGAAAAATCTCAGCTAGCCCTGCGTGCACAAATGAAGTCACCAATCTCTAGAAGTCAGCCTGGCTCAGCAGTTCTGGTGCCAAAAAGGGAAGGTGATGTTCTTCACTCAAACAGAAATCTCTAGGGTGTGCCAACAAGGAGAATCAGTGAGACTCACTTTTTATTTAACTAGAGTTCAGGAGAGGTTAAGGAATTCAGCCAAAACCCTATAGCAAGTAAATAATAGTGGTGAGCTTGGGGTCCAGATCTCCTCTTTTAAGTATTTCACTGTAAAACCAATTTTCCAAGGCAAGGTCAGAACACAGTAGGCCGTTACGAGAGTTTTTCTAGGGTTCAACATCCCACCTTCCGAACCTTATTCTTGAGATCTCCTTCACATGAGGTTTTGTTATCTTTGTCTGCCTGCTCTGCACTTGTCTGCTTTTTTAGGTTCTCAGATCTCAAAGCAAGAATAATTCTTCTGCCTAACAACAAATCTTTTAACTTAATCAGGAATGAAGCTTCCCACATAAACAAATGTTCCAGATTCCCATTACATATCCTTAAAGTTGTGGTATTAATCTTCAAATTTTACCATGTTTAAATGGAATTATTTCTAAATATACCATGCAAGCTTAAGCAGATATTCCTATTCCCTTAAGCAGCATTTAAGTGACCAGTGGCTTTAGATCATTGTTATTAGTATCGATTAGTCCACTCTGCTGTAACACAGACTGGTTCTTACTGTTTTTCCTGTCCTGAGCAGGATCTAAACTGTTGTATTCTGTAAGTTTTTAGAATTGGGAGCCAGGGAGAGTGTTTTAGCTCTCTATTGTATAATGAGCTACTTCCAAATTTAAAAACACAATTTATTATTTTTCCCAATTCTGTGTGTCAGATATTCAAACAGCTCAACTGGGTAATTATTTAACATGATGTGGTACTGAGTGGGGTCATTCATGCAACTTTTTTTTTTTTTTTTTAATATTATTTTATTAGTTGGAGGCCAATCACTTTACAACATTTCAGTGGGTTTTGTCATACATTGACATGAATCAGCCATATAGTTACACGTATTCCCCATCCCGATCCCCCCTCCCACCTCCCTCCCCACCCGACTCCTCAGGGTCCTCCCAGTGGACCAGGCCCGAGCACCTGACTCATGCATCCCACCTGGGCTGTTGGTCCATTTCACCATAGATAATATACATGCTGTTCTTTC
The DNA here is from genome assembly GCF_963930625.1 of Muntiacus reevesi. Taxonomy (NCBI): domain Eukaryota; kingdom Metazoa; phylum Chordata; class Mammalia; order Artiodactyla; family Cervidae; genus Muntiacus; species Muntiacus reevesi. The sequence continues at coordinate 18,344,833 of NC_089252.1, read as the reverse complement.
AAAACATCCCACCCTCACCTTCTCCCACAGAGTTCAAAAGTCTGTTCTGTACTTCTGTGTCTCTTTTTCTGTTTTGCATATAGGGTTATCGCCACCATCTATCTAAATTCCGTATATATGTGTTAGTATACTGTAATGTTCTTTATCTTTCTGGCTTACTTCACTCTGTATAATGGGCTCCAGTTTCATCCATCTCATTAGAACTGATTCAAATGAATTCTTTTTAACGGCTGAGTAATATTCCATGGTGTATATGTACCACAGCTTCCTTATCCATTCATCTGCTGATGGGTATCTAGGTTGCTTCCATGTCCTGGCTATTATAAACAGTGCTGCGATGAACACTGGGGTGCACGTGTCTCTTTCAGATCTGGATTCCTCAGTGTGTATGCCCAGAAGTGGTATTGCTGGGTCATATGGCAATTCTATTTCCAGTTTTTTAAGAAATCTCCACACTGTTTTCCATAGTGGCTGTACTAGTTTGCATTCCCACCAACAGTGTAAGAGGGTTCCCTTTTCTCCACACCCTCTCCAGCTTGTAGACTTTTGGATAGCAGCCATCCTGACTGGCGTGTAATGGTACCTCATTGTGGTTTTGATTTGCATTTCTCTGATGATGAGTGATGTTGAGCATCTTTTCATGTGTTTGTTAGCCATCTGTATGTCTTCTTTGGAGAAATGTCTGTTTAGTTCTTTGGCCCATTTTTTGATTGGGTCGTTTATTTTTCTGGAATTGAGCTTCAGGATTTGCTTGTATATTTTTGAGATTAATCCTTTGTCTGTTTCCTAATTTGTTATTATTTTCTCCCAATCTGAGGGCTGTCTTTTCACCTTACTTATAGTTTCCTTTGTTGTGCAAAAGCTTTTAATTTTCATTAGGTCCCATTTGTTTATTTTTGCTTTTATTTCCAATATTCAGGGAGGTGGGTCATAGAAGATCTTGCTGTGATTTATGTCGGAGAGTATTTTGTCTATGTTCTCCTCTAGGAGTTTTATAGTTTCTGGCCTTACATTTAGATCTTTAATCCATTTTGAGTTTATTTTTGTGTATGGTGTTAGAAAGTGTTCTAGTTTCATTCTTTTACAAGTGGTTGACCAGTTTTCCCAGCACCACTTGTTAAAGAGATTGTCTTTTTTCCATTGTATATCCTTGCCTCCTTTGTCAAAGATAAGCTGTCCATAGGTTCGTGGATTTATCTCTGGGCTTTCTATTCTGTTCCATTGATCTATATTTCTGTCTTTGTGCCAGTACCATACTGTCTTGATGACTGTGGCTTTGTAGTAGAGTCTGAAGTCAGGCAGGTTGATTCCTCCAGTTCCATTCTTCTTTCTCAAGATTACTTTGGCTATTCGAGGTTTTTTGTATTTCCATACAAATTGTGAAATTATTTGTTCTAGTTCTGTGAAAAATACCGTTGGTAGCTTGATAGGGATTGCATTGAATCTATAGATTGCTTTGGGTAGAATAGCCATTTTGACAATATTGATTCTTCCAATCCATGAACACGGTATGTTTCTCCAACTGTTTGTGTCCTCTTTGATTTCTTTCATCAGTGTTTTATAGTTTTCTATGTATAGGTCTTTTGTTTCTTTAGGTAGATATACTCCTAAGTATTTTATTCTTTTTGTTGCAATGGTGAATGGTATTGTTTCCTTAATTTCTCTTTCTGTTTTTTTCATTGTTAGTGTATAGGAATGCAAGGGATTTCTGTGTGTTAATTTTATATCCTGCAACTTTACTATATTCATTAATTAGCTCTAGTAATTTTCTGGTAGAGTCTTTAGAGTTTTCTATGTATTTTAGCTGAGAGCTTGACTGTGGCTGGGATGTCTGAGATAGCCGATCACCCCCCAGGGTATTTTTTCTTGTTCTTCCTTACAGTGTCGCTGTGAGGCTTAAATGTGAGGAAGCAGAAGCTGCCAGTCTTCTTAAGCCCGCTGAGCTCAAGAGTTTCAGAACAACACGTCTGTCATATCCTGTTAGTCAAAGGAATTCCCAAGACTATCACAAGTTCAAGGAGAAAAAGTGTACTCTCCACTTTCTGGTGTGAGAAGTGACATGTTTCACAGGAATTGGAGGAATTTTGGCAGCCATATTTAAGATGACCACTTTAAGGTTTAATGGCATTAGAAGCTATAATCACCAAAAATTTGTCCCAGCCAATTACCTCTAGGAACCCCTGCCTCCACCCACGTGGTGACTAAATTTAATAAGTGCAAAAAGAACAGTGGCCTTCAGAGTACCAGGTTTTATCCTCTGTATAGTCAGCTCTGAGAGAGATCTTTGGGACCAGAAATTTAGGTCTTTGACCTAAATAGGATCTTCTTTTTCTTTTTCCTGAATCTAAATCTTCATAGAGTCAGGATATTGAACTGGGAGAGACAAAATGCTTATTACCCACCTAGAACTCTAGAACCCAAAAATGGAAGAAAATAAAAACAAATTCTAAAGTCTTCTTTACTGGAAGTACTGGTAAGAGGGTAGCAGAGGCCTGTGGAAGACAAAGCACCTCCTTCCTAGTGCTCTTATTTTCGCTTTGTATGTCCTTTGGAAGAAGTCATCAATTGGCACTTCTTTGTGCAATGGGCATATCTGCCTTTAGTCAAGTCTTGTGTGTGCTCTTTATTTGTGGTTTTGAACTTGGTGTGGAAAATGTGGAAATAGTAATATGCTTGAATAAAAAGTTTAAGATTATAATAAACCATAAACAAGGGGGAAAAATCCACTTCTATGAGAAGGTATGTCATGACGAAACATTTTGATAAATTTATTTTGGCCACTGAGGCTGTTTTAGTGTCTTCCTAAGTTTCCATGTGTGTCCTAGACTAGTGCTTCTCACATGACCTTGATCCTCAGGATCACTGGAGGAGCTTTTGAAAATACACATTCCCAGGCCCACATCAGTCCCTTATTAGATTTCAGAGTATTAAAGTTTAGTCTGGCATTGAAGGTGCTTCCCAAGAGATGCTAGTGGTAAAGAACTTGCCTGCCAATGCAGGAGACCAGTGTTCTATCCCTGGGTTGAGAAGAACCCCAAGAGGAAGGCATGACAGTCCACTCCAGTATTCTTGCCTGGAGAATCCCACGGACAGAGGAGCCTGGTAGGCTCTGGTCCATAGGGTCACAAAGAGCTGGACACAACTGAAGCAACTTAGCATGCCTGCACTGGTGCTGAAGAAAGAAATAGAAGGAGGAAAGAAGAGAGGGAGGGGGGAAGAGAGAGAGAGTGATTTTGTTCTCAAGATACATAAGAAAATCTGTGTTTTGGGTTGTATTTCAGAACACAAAGAATGAAATAGTTTGTTAAAGTTTTTATTTTTTTGAGACTTTTTTTTAATTGAAGGATATTTGCTTTACAGAATTTTGTGGTTTTTCTGTCATACATCAACAAGAATCAGCCATTCCCCCTTCCTCCCGAACCTCCCTTCCATCTCCCTCCCCATCTCACCCTTCTAAATTGTCACAGAGCCCCCGTTTGAGTTCCCTGAGTCATATAGAAAATTCCCGTTGGCCATCTATTTTACATATGGTATTATAAACTTCTATACATCTCACCCTCTCCCTCCTCCTCTCCCCCATCAAAGTTTTGATGGAGAAAAGTCATCAGAGATATATTAGATATACATTTACAGAGGTAGGGAAAGTCCATGAAGAGGAACAACTTCATTTTTCATGAAAGAAATGCTAATCTGGGATTATGGCAGGTGTAGGTAGAACTGTGATAGAATTGACTGGGGAGGGGGGGTAGTCAAGGATATCTACCAGGGAGGGAAGGGAGAAAATGGCTGGTCAGAGAGTGGGGTCTTTGTAGAGACTCGCTACTCACCAAACACCATGTTTGCACTGTGTTGGAGAGGTGGGCAACTTCCTTCTGAGCAAGTTTCCTGGAACGTGAATAGTTGAAGTAGGCTGGTACGAATGGTACCAGTTCCTCTTTGGTAATAGCAAAATCAGCCTCAATCCCCTGCTAGTATAAAAGACCATTACTACTGAAGGCGTTGGAATGCTGAGTTATAGCATTACTTTATTCTCCCTTTTTTCAGCATTGCCTGATGCATGGGCTTCAAAAGAACTGCTGGATTATGGTGAGGTCATATTAGAAATTTCAAGCCTAAATTCCAATGCCTATCAAATACCAGATATCAATTTCTTAAATAACTACTGAGCACTCAGAAGGCACTGTTTGATGAGGCAGAGATTTAGAAGAGGTGAATGAATGTGGAGGCAGGCGCTTTCACCTAGTTATCTGTTGACGTTGGCTATGACCCATGAATTCAGAGAATGATACATATGAAGGTGCTCCCAGAAATTACACCTGAAGAAACTGAAGACAAGAGAGTAGTTACTTATTTTCAAGGGTCTGAGAGAGACTTCACAATGGAATTAGAAGGAGACCTCAATACCCCTGTCTGCTAGCCAGTGCTCTTTCTTCTGCACTCATCTCTTTGATCTTCAAGCACCATCACATTTATAAACAGTTGAAATTTATCACTTTCGGGGAGAAAGGAAGATGGAGGGAGTGTTTAGATTTCTATTTCACTAGCTCATATAGTTTGGCTGAGAGTCCCTTTGGTATTATTTAAAATTGTGAGGTTGACCTACTTCTTTTACATTCTTTCATAGATTTTAACCACCATTTAATGGTATCATGTTAAAATCAGAAATACCCATTTTCCAACTGTCTAAAAAGATTCAGTAAACATAGAAATTGAGCTTTATAGAAGGCAATAGCAATTTGTTTCTTTCTTGACTGGAAAAGAACCCAAGATTGTGGATGAGTGTATTTGGCATACAGAATATTATATGAAAAATGTTATAAGGCTGCATATATGTTATATCCTGCATTCTCAAGGGTAGTTAAATATACTTGATATTATATACTAATATCTAAATCTAATTTTTAAATTCTAAATATTCAAACTATAAATAAACTGTGTAAGCAGATAATAAGCTATATGCACCCTCAGTGTTAGCCTAAATTATTTGGGAGGGCTTCATTGAGGAGGTGAGAATTAAGAATCAAAGGTATAAAAGGAGTAAGCGATGTCCAGGGAGCTCTTTAAAATAATAATAATACTGTTTTGTATCTCTTCCTAGATACAGGCTGTGTGTTATTCGCTCAGTCATGTCTGACTCTTTGTAACCCCATGGATATATATTTTATTGTCATTCTTTATAATCTACAGATATTCACAATTCTTGTCTATCTACTCAGTATTTTATCACTCAAAACAAAACAGAAAAGTAGAGAGAAGGAATTTTCGGTGGAAGGAAAAAGGGAAGTGGGTCTATGAACCAGCCATTTGAATTACGGTGAGAGCCTTGAAGTGGGAAAGTTGGGAAGGACGAGATAAGTAGGAGACAAGTGGGTGGGGGTGGGGCTGGCAGGTGACGAGCCACACTGGGTATCAAACAACCATCTGAAAATGTCTTTTATATTTTTAGCTTTGAATTGAATGGTGGAATTGAATTGCAAGATTATATGTTAAGTAGGGAGTTAGTAAATTATGTGAAGAGTCAAGTAGTAAATATTTCAGTCTTTGCAGGTCATGCAGTCACTGTTGAAACTATTCAACTCTACTTTTGCAAAATAGAAGTAGCCATATACAATATATGTAAAAAATGAGCATATCTGTGTTACGAAAAACTGTATTTTGAACACTAAAATTTGAAAACTTTTCATGTGTCATAAAATATTATTTTTTTTCTAAATAGTTAGGACAATTCCTAGCTCACAGGTATACAAAAAAATACATGGGTCAGATTTGGCCCATAACCATAGTTTTCCTACTACTATGTTAAGTGTCTATGAGATAATAGGCTAAAATAAGTGAAACTGAGTATGCATTTTAAAATACTAATTTTGTCTGGATAAACTTCTCTCCACTTTACCAATTTTATTTATAACATAACTTAGAGTTACAGGGCTTTCTCATATACCCTCTGCCCCTACACACATATAGTCTTCTTTGTTATCAACATTTCACCAGAATGGTAATGTTTTTTTTTTAATTTTTAACCAAAGATGAGTTATATTGACACATGATAATGCTCAAGTCCATAGTTTACGTTAGCTTCATTCTTGGTGGTATACATTCTATGGATTTGGACAATTGTACAATTATATAGATTATTATCCTAAAAATTCTCTGTACGCTGCTTATTCATTGCTTTCTCTTGCTCTCACCCTGGCAACCCCTGATCCTTTTATTGTCTCCATAGTTTTATCTTTCTAGAATGTCATATAATTGAAATAATACAGTGTGTAGCTTCTTCAGATCAGCTGCTTTCCCTTAGTATGTGCATTTAAGTTTCTTCCATGCCTTTTCATGACTTGATTGCTTATTATTTTTTTAATCCCCAATAACATTCCATTGTCTGGATGTCCCACAATATATTTATCAATTCATCTTCTGAAGGACATCTTTATTTCTTCCAAGTTTTGGCAATTATGAATAAAGTTGCTGTAAACATTATGTGCAGGTTTTGTGTAGACATAAATATTCAACTCCTTTGGATAAATACCAAGCAGGACAATTCCTAAATTGAACTATAAGAATATGTTTAGATTTATAAGAAGCCAGCAAGTCAAACTGTCCTCCAAAATGGCTGCACCATTTTGCATTCCCCCCAGCAATAAATGAGAATTCTCATTGCTCCATAACTTCACAAACATTTGGTCACATCAGTGTTCAGGATGGGCATTCTAACAGGTGTGTAGTGGTAACTCACTGTCATTTTAATTTGGATTTCCTTGATGATGTGTGATGTGCTATTTCATATGTTATATTCCACCTTTGTCTTTTCTTTGATGAGGTGTTTATTAAGAGCTTTGGCCTAGTTTTTTAAACTGGGTTGCTTGTTTTCTTATATTGTTGAGTTTGAAGAGTTCTTTGTATATTTTGAATGACAGTCCTTTATCAGATGTATCTTTCACAAACATTTTCTCCCAATTTGTGGCTTGTATTTGAAATCTTTTGATACTGTCTTTGGCAGGGCATGTTTTTAATTTTAATGAAGTCCAGTTTATCAGTTATTTTTTGCATGAATCATACCTTTGGTGTTGTATCTAAAAAGTCATAACCATACCCAAAATCATCTATATTTTCTCCTATGCTATATTCTAGAAGTTTTATAGCCTTACATTTTAATTTTAGGTCTATGATCCCTTTTGAGTTAATTCTGTGCAGGGTGTTAGGTCTTTATCTAGGTTTTTGTTTCCTATCTGTGAGTGTCCAGTATATTTTACCCTATTTTTTGAAAAGACTGTCTTTGCTCCACAGTATTGCTTTGCTCTTTTGTTGAGATCTGAGGATTATTTTTATGATGGTCCATTTCTGGCATCCCCATTCTGTTCCACCGACCTGTTTGTTTACTCTTTTACCAAAAAAGCATTATCTTGACCACTGCAGCTTTATAAGAAGTGCTGAAGGCAGGTAGTGTCCTTTCTTCAACTTTGTTATTCTCCTTCAATATTGTGTTTGCTATTTTAGGTCTTTTTCTTCTCCATATAGACTTTAGAATTAGTTTGTAAATATCTGTAAAAATAACTTGCAGAATTTTGATTGGGGTTGCATTGAATCTATAGATCACGTGAGGAAGAACTGACATCTTTACAATATTGTCTTCTTTTTCTTGAACATGGAATAAAGTGTTCCATTATTGGAACATCTTTTCTTGAACCATCTATATAGTTCATTTTTATTTTATCAATTAGAGTTTGACAGTTTTCTCATATATTTCTTGTATATATTTTGTTAGATTTACCTAGGTATTTTATTTTCAGAGGTGGTAATGTAAATAGTGTTGTGTTTTCAGTTTCAAAATCCACTTGCTCACTATTAGTATTTAAAAAAGCAATTGACTTTTATACATTAGACTTGTATCCTGCAAACTTGCTATAATAGCTTATTAATTCCAGAAGACTTCTGTTAATTCTTTTGGATTTTTTGTGTGGATAATCATGTCTTTTCCAAGGAGAGCCAGTTAATGTCCTCTTTCCCAATCTGTATACCTTTTATTTCTTTTTCTTGCCTTATTACATTAGCAAGATCTTCCAGTGTTATGTTGAAAAACAGTAGTGAGAGAGAATGTCCTTGCCTGATCTAGGTGGGAAAGCTTTTTATTTCCCTATTTTTTTATTTTATTAAGTATGGTATTAGTTGTAAGTTTTTTGGTGGATAGTCTATCAAGTTGAAAGAGTTCTTGGATATTCCTAATTTAATGAGTTTATTTATTTATTTTTAAAATCATGAATGGATGTTGGATCACCTCAACTTTTATTTTTATCTAACACATTGTTATCTTTCTTTATGAACATGTAATTCCCAGCATGTATACTAATTATGTGTTTAAACTATTTACACTCAATGTTTCTATCTTTGTGACATATTTTCCTATTGAGATCCAAAGTGTTATCTTTCCTTATTTCCCTACCATTGCCTATGAAAGTGCTAAATACACAACCTGCAGTTTTATCTAAGACAATTTATGAAAGATTAAATACAAATTGGAATTATTCATTCTGAAATAACTAAGTTAATCTATTCTTAATGGTTATGAGTGTTCAGTCATTCAATATATCTGACTCTTTGCCACCCCACGGACTGTAGCCCACCAGGCTCCTCTGTCCACGGAATTTTCCAGCCAATACTGGAGTGCATTGCTGCACCCTTCTCTCGAGGATCTTCTCTGACCCAGGGATTGAACCCATGTGTCTTGTGTCTCCTGCATTAGCAGGCAGAATTCTTTACCACTAGTATCACCTGGGAAGCACATGGTTGAGTATATTTTGCATTAAAATTATACTAAACTCATAAGTTAATCAATATAAATTATAGGAGTTCACACTTAATACAATACAAATTAATAGCATTTAGAATGTAGGTGAGTTTATTTTTATAAAACACTATCAAGCAAAACAGCTCTACATTTATATTATAGTCTAATTAATCATGTCCTATGTAACAGTCAGTGTCCTGTCAGAAAAAACAGAAGCCATTCCATGTATTCCAAACAAAGAAAAGCAAGTTCAGAAAAGTAGTTTTCAGTCCTTGAACTGTGGTAGTAGAGAAAGAATATTTAAGAGCAAATGTGGAACGGAAGATCAAGAGATACTGGGTGACATAGTTCACCTCTTTGACTTCTCAGCTTTCATATACACCCTGTTCGTTTTCATGTAATGATAACACAAACATCTTGCTTCCACTTGAGGGAAGCTACAACTAACCCTCATACTAATGAAGATATGCTCATCTTCTCCAAGAAGTGAAGACACACAATTATTCTGTGTCTTTGCTTTAGTAATGTTAAAGTAGTCACAATTTCATCTGTATATCCATTAATCTGAGGACTAAATTCCTACATTAACCACAAAAAACACTCCTTAAATAAAAATACAGGAGAAAGAAAGGGTAGAAAATGATTAATATATACAAATGTGCATTAAAAAAACAAGAAAGGAAATAGGTACACTGTTATTGGTCTCAATTCTGAAAGTGATTGTGGATTGTAGGTGATATTTATAGCTTCCTTGTTTTACTAGCCATTCATTCCCTGTTTCTTTTGCCCTCAACCAGCATCTCAGCTGTTAGGGTACTTCCACCAATGGTTAACCCACATTTCATTTCCATAAGTCTGAGTCCCTGGTAGTCCTGATTTGATTGGGTTGCCACCTGTAGTTTTCATATATTGTTAATCTTAAATGTAGTAAGAGATGCCTCTGAACATCTCTTAAGTCAGAGGAATACTCTGCCAGTACTAGAATCCCTAGCATCCCAATTCCCCACCCTATCTCCACTTGGCAAAGGGCAATAAACTTTCTGTTCCAGGGTCCCTCTCCCTTTGTGTTCACTTGCCATACTAACATGGATAGGTTACTTTTCTTCCCTAATTAAACATTTTGAGCTGCGAGTCATTTGTAATGATTTATGGCAGCTGTGCTTTTGCCAATCTTACACAGTATTTTTCTTATTACTTAATTGTTTTAGCAGTGCTTCAGCCATTAGTTTCTGAGTTCTGAAAACAGGAAACAGAAGTCTTCTATTATAGACGCCTGCCTAATTAGCTCAGAGGCTGTCTAATGGGGACTATTAAAAATGCAAATGAGGTGTGATCAAACAGTGAAAAGTTTGGTCCTGACAGTATATACTAATGCATTTCCCCCACTACCACCCCCCTTGCAAGATGTACCACAATACTGAATGTAGATTCCTCTCTCCCTTCCTTACCCTGTACAATAGCTTTTACTTGGTGATTATGTTCTTCCTTCCTTACCTGGGCTGGGTTGCAGTTTAAGAAGTACTCTTAGGGAAACCATTCTTATTTCATATCCATTAATCTAAGAGAATGGTCATCAAAATTCAGCATGCATCAAAATAACCTTGTTAAACCATGCATTTTTGGGCCCATTCATAGAGTTTCCAACTCAGTAGGTCTGGAGATGCCCAAGTACCTTCATTTCTAACAAGCTCTCAGGGAATACCAATCTTGGTTATCTGGATACTCTGCTTTGAGAGCCTCTGATCGAGGGCCTTGTGGTTTCTTGTCTCTATTCTGAATTCAAAACTTCCTTTTCCTTCCATACCATTCTTCTCTGGAATTTTCTTTCTTTCTTTCTTTTTTTTTCTCCTAACAGATTTTTAAGTATTCAATACAGTATTGCTACCTAAAAGTGCAATGCTATATATCAGATACCTTGAACTTATTGCATAACTGACATTTTATATATATTGATTAGCAACTCCACATTTCCCCCTACACCCAGCTTCTGGAAACCACTATCCTATTCTTTGCTTCTCTGGGTCTATTTTAGATACTTCATATAATTGAAATCATGTAGTATTTGTCATTTTGTGACTGGTTTATTTCATTTAGCATAATGTCCTCAGGTTCATCCATGTCACATATTATAGGATTTCCTTCTTTTTTAAGGTCATGTTCAGCCTTAAAGAACCTTCCTGCAATGCAGGGGACCTGGGTTTGATCCCTGAGTTGGGAAGATCACCTGTAGAAGGAAATGGCTACCCACCCCAATATTCATGCCTGGAGAATTCCATGGACAGAGGAGCCTGGTGGGCCACAGTCCATGGGTTCGTAAAGAGTCAGACATGACTGAGTGCCTAACATACACACAAACACATATACACATACCATATTTTCTTTATCATCTGCTGATGAACATTTAGGTTGTTTCCATATCTTGCCTGCTGTAAATAGTGATGCAATGAACATGGGAGTATTAATACCTCTTTGAAACCCAGATTTCAATTATTTGAGATAAATTCTCAGAAATGGGATTGTTAGATCATTTGGTAATTCTATTTTTCATTTTTTTGAGGAACCCCTATACTATATTTCATAGGATTCCAATTTCTCCATCCTTACCAATACTGGTCTTTTCTAAATAATAGACATTCTATAGGTATATCTCAGGTACTGTTAAGATGTTTGCACTACTCATAATAATCTAAAAATTTAATGTAATCCCTTAAAAAGTCCCAGCAGTATGTCTTACAGAAGTAGAATAGTAATGCAAAAGTTTGTAGGGAACCCTGAAAGATTCTTAAGAGCCAAAGCAATCTTCAGAAAGAGAAACGAAGCTGGATTCATCATATTTTCTGATTTCAAAATATGTTACAATGCTTCAGTAATTAAAACATGCAGTACTGATTACAGGCCAATGGAACAGAATAGGAAGCCTAGAAATACATGAGTATGGTCAACTGATCTTTGCTAGAGGAATACACAGTAGAGAAATGATAGTCTTGTCAACAAAAGATGTTGGGAAATAGGATATGCACAAGCAGAAGACTGAAATTGGACAATTTAATCAACAGAGTGAAGAGGCAACCTGTGGAATGGGAAAAAATATTTGCAAACCATAATCTGATGAGCAACATATATGGAGCTCCTTCTACTCAATAGCAAAATAATAATAATAATAATAACCCTAATAGCCTGATTTAAAATGGACCAAAGACATTAATAGACATTTTTTCAAAAAAGATGTAAAAATGGTCAAAAAGTATGCTTGACATAAATAATCATTTGCTAAATGCAAGCCAAAACCACAATAAAATGTCACATTATACCTAGTAGGATGTCTTTTCCTTAATGAATGATCAGAATGGCTTAGTTAAATCAAGTGTTAGCTTGTTGGAACAGCTTCTCTGACCCTCTCTCAAACCAAATCAAGGTTATATTCACATCCTTTATGATTCTATTGTTATCCTATTACTCAGCACATGTTCAATGGATCTGAATTTTGTAGTATGAAGCTCATAACTTGAGGGATCCTCTTTAAGAGAAGGAATTGAAAAAATATATACAATTGAATAAGGATTCTTGAAGTTTTCCAGTTAATTTGCTCTTGCATCACAATATGCTGATACATCTGATTCTTTGCATGTCTTTCTCAGTTGATAATGTGTTCCTCCTGGACTAGGATTAAATCCTATTTTTCTTCACATTTTTCTCCTATTTTTTCTCATACACTGTACAGCATCTAGCAAAACATGGATGCTCAATAGATACTTATGACCCTATCTGTTCACATCAATTTAATACTGAAAACTTTTCTATTGTATATTTCCTTCCCATAGTCTCTTCTTTACATTGAGATGTGGCTTATCTTCCCATATCACCTGTCTTATTCTTCTTCACAGAGATATGACTTCTTATTGTCCTAAAGTCCACATTTCCCACTCTTACTCCCACCACTACATGTTGAATCTCATTAGACTTTTCATTTTGCTAAATCACAAGATTCTTTCCTGCCTCTTTACATTTCTATGTTTCCATATTCATGACTTGGAAAATTTCTGCTCATCCTTCAAGATCCATTTCAACTTTCATTTCCTTTTGGAAATGCTCTCCAAGCTCTTCAGGCAGAAGGTCCTGCAGTTCTTTTCCTTTCTGATGGCATACATCAGATCTTTCTGCCTGGTGCTTCCTGCTGGCCTGATGTAGAGGTTGGTGTAGGTTGCAGACATTGAACAACATTCTTGCTCACCCAATCTTCTTCTGTTGATCTTTGTAGCCAGTGTCCATCTTTGTAAATTTGTGATAATGTAAATAAATTAATGCATGAATAAAAGATAAAGTTATTCTTGTTAATAATGTTTGAAAGGGGGAGATCTGCTGTTCCAGAGCAAGAAGATATGTGAAAAGGAGGTGTTTGGGCAGCCAGGAACCCTTTGTAACACCACCTCTGTTTTAGTGAGAGTTCAAGTCCAACCAGGTGGCCTCATTCCTATCCTGCCGTCCACTCCCCACTCTCCATCTTGCTCCTGGTAGTGACCTGGGAGTTCCACTAAGCTTCTCTTTCTCTTTTCCCTCTGCTGACTCACAGCTCAGGACCTGATTGAAAGAAAAGGATAAAGAAGATGTGGTACATATATACAATAGAATATTACTCAACTGTAAAAGGAATGAAATAATGCCATTTGCAGCAACATGGATGGAACTAGAAATTCATCAATGAAGTAAGCCTGATAGAGAAAGATAAATATATGATGTCATATGTGGAATCTAAAAAAAATGATACAAATGAATTTATATACAAAACAGAAATAGAACCTCAGACATATAAAGCAAACATAGTTATCAAAGGGGAAAGCAGGGAGTGGGGGAATACATTAGGAGTTAGGGTTTATACACTACTATATATAAATAGTCAATCAAGAAGGACCTATTATATAGCATAGGGAGCTATACTAAATATTTTGTAATAACCTACAAAAAAATGACTCTGAAAAAGAATATAGATATAATGTTAATCACGTTGCTATACATCTGAAACTAGAACAACATTTTAAATCAACTATATTTCAATTTAGGAAAAATGGGTTTGAACAGGTACTCAGGTCCTGAGACTCCTGCCCTGGCTTGTCCTACTGCCTCCTCTGGAGGGATGGTGAGGGGGAGCACAGAAGAAAGAGCCTCAGACCCTAAGGGAGGACACCAGCAATTAGTGTTTCTGCACGTTGGACCCTACAAAACAACTTCTCCAGATTCAACAAGCTGTCATCAAATGCTGTCTTTTCAGCCGTTCATTGGTGTACTAATAAATGAAGAGCATTCTATTGATTCTTTTTTTTTTTTTTTAGTGGTTTTTGTCATACATTGACATGAATCAGCCATGGATTTACATGTATTCCCTATTCTGATCCCCCCTCCCACTTCCCTCTCCACCCGATTCCTCTGGGTCTTCCCAGTGCACCAGCCCCAAGCACTTGTCCCATGCATCCAACCTGGGCTGGTGATCTGTTTCACCATAGATAAAATACATGTTTCGATGCTGTTCTCTTGAAACATCCCACCCTCGCCTTCTCCCACAGAGTCCAAAAGTCTGTTCTGTATATCTGTGTCTCTTTTTCTGTTTTGCATATAGGGTTATCGTTACCATCTTTCTAAATTCCATATATATGTGTTAGTATGCTGTAATGTTCTTTATCTTTCTGGTTTACTTCACTCTGTATAATGGGCTCCAGTTTCAGCCATCTCATTAGAACTGATTCAAATGAATTCTTTTTAACGGCTGAGTAATATTCCATGGTGTATATGTACCACAGCTTCCTTATCCATTCGTCTGCTGATGGGCATCTAATTCTTATTGCTGCTGTTCAAACCTTGCCCAGGCCAGGGACTTTGCATATTTTGAGGAGGGTTCCTGCTCGCAGAGGCCCTGGCTACAAACCTCTGTCCTCCAGGTCTCCTTGTTTCTGGCTGCTTCTTTGTGGCCAGGATATTAAAGGAAGCAGTAACAGTGCAGACCAGAGACTGTTGATGGTTGGGACTCTCTACCAGAATCCCTCTGGTCCAGGCTGAAGACCCCAAACTGGCTCCCAGGAAGTAATCTGCTTTCCCTGTCTTCCCTAAGTCTTCATCCTCAAAGTCTAGGTGTCTCAACTCTGCCTCATGCTGAGAATCACATTTCCTTCTTCAAACTGGTAGCTGCTGGGTGGAGATTCCTATTCTCTCCTTCTAGCAATCACATCACACAGGGAACCCAAATTGTACTTCCAAGGAGGGGATTGCAAGTCTTTGTGCTCACCGCCTCCTTACTGTGTTGGAAGAACAGTTCTGGGGCTTCGAAGCCTGTCAGAAAGCAGGAGTATCACAGATACTAAGGGCACTTCTGAAGCCACCCCAGCTGTGGTGTTGATTTCAGAATAAAGGACCAGAGATGCTCTTGCGCCCGAACCACTGCCATCCTTGCCTGCTATGTGGCCTCTTGTCACTTGCCTCACATTTTGCCACCTTTTCAATTCAAGTGACCCTGATACAACTTAATCCTTTAATTAGACAATTAGCACATCTCCATTGAACAGGATTTGTCCTTGTTGGGCTGGAGAAGAAAACTGCACATCATGGGAAGAAGATGAAAAGCAATAGCATATGGGAAGTGCTTTGGCCTCCTTTTAAGGGGTAGTGGCGGGGTGGCCAGCTGCTCCCAGAGCTAGTCTTCCCAGCAGAGGCTTCTTAACAGCTTGCAAATAAATATGCTCTGTTTTTTGGGGGTGCTCGAAGGGGGACAGGTTGGACTTCTCCTTGGGGGCTTGCCCTTTGGCTTTCCCTCTCTGTTGTCCCCCCAGGCTTTTTAAATATCTGCCACCACATAATATCAGCCATGTAGGTTTCCTTCACATTCATCCCCATGCTAAACCCTCCCTCCTCCTGGATGGCCCCAGCATTCAACTATCCACTTCATTCTCCCTGGGCGAAGCTAGTCCAGAACTGACAGCCACAGAGGTGTCAGAATACAGCTCCAAGGCAAGACATAATCACAGTGTGAAGACCCCCCACCTGCATGGCTCCATGGGCTGGAGGGATGCTGACAATTACAGACCCTCAAGGCCTGAAGGAATCATCTTCCCTAAATGCTTCCAGTGTGAAAAAGACTAGTTTGGCATCTCTATCTGGGGCTTTAAGAGTTATTTTTGTCCTTGAAGTCTAATAACTGGTTATTGGTAATTATAGGAAAAAAAATGGAGTGGAAATAAAGGGTTCTTGGAAGATTTTTTTTTCTGGTTTCTAGTATTATACTTTGAATTTCCTATTCAGTTAGACTCAACTCCTGAGACCGTGACCTCTATGATTACAGCAGAGAAAGGTCTCCATCATCCATGAGTCTATGATTTCCATTTTGTTTCTATCCCTCTAACTGGCATAATTTCTCTGGATACCGCAGAGAAGGGAGGTTACCTAAATGCTTGTTTTGCAGGGTGCCATTTCCATGAGTCAAGTTCGTTTGCAGTAAGGGCACACAGGGCCCAGTGGATCGCCCTTCATTGATACTTTATTCAGAATGTTCAGAAGATTTGCTCTGTCAGATGTTCTCCGTGGCTCTCTACTGCCCACAGACCACAACCCTCCTTCCTCTGCTGGATCTCCCGTTTCCTCTGCATTTCTGTCTTAACCTTTCTTTTATTCACTTCTCCATTCATTTCATAAACATAGCTTTACCATCTATTCTATACTGCAGAACCTTTCCTAGATTGTGGGAATGTAAACAAAAATAACATTGACTTTTCTTCTTGTGTTCTCAAAGGTGAAATAATACAGTAGAAGACAAAGATGTAAAGCAAAACCATAAAAAGTGTTAGCTGTGGCGGTGTGCCAGGAATGGGGCTGGAGGATAACCACAGAAATTTCAGAGACAATGTAGCCCCAGAGTGTCACCATGAAGTGTGGATAAGCCATTCCAACTAGAAGCAGTGTCCTGAATGAGGTCCCAGGTACGCTCACCACAGCAGACTCAGAAACCAGAACGCAGGTGGCTAGCAGAAGGCTGGAGGGAAGGAAGAGTCCAGAGTGTGTAGAGCAACATATAGGGTGTGGGACCCATTCCTGGATGTGTGTGTGTGTGTGCATGAGTGTGTGTATGTAAGTGTGTGTGCAGTGGGGAGGGGGGGGGTTGACATGATTAAATCTTTGCAGTCTTGGGGCAGAAGACTCTAGACTCAGCCCGCTAAGGATGTATGTGTACGTGTGTGTGATTGTGTTTTTGTGTATTTAAAACCTATAATTGTATAAAAGACAGCGCCTTAAATACCCGAAGAAGTAGTACCACTAGAAAAATCTTTGGAATATGAAAAACATGAACAGCCTAGAAGACATCCAGCTCATTGATGAAATCATGAAATATGCAGCCCCAAACTTCCTGACTCAACAGCCATTCCTGCACACACAATACAAGCTCAGCCATCCCCATAAAGGCCACTAGTTATTTCTGAAAGTCCCTGCAAAGTGACTCCTGGGCTGGCAGAAATGTCTCTCACCTCAGGGGCACCAAGTGGCTCCTCCCCCCGGGTCTGCCTGCTTTAGTGTCTTTTGATGTGTGCCCACCCACTGTTCCACCCTTGGGGGGACGCTGGCTTCAGAAGTCAGCGTCTGGGTGTTCCTGTGCTTCAGGCTTCAGAGAGGCAGACCTGAGACAGGCCCTACTCAGAGGTAGGTCTCCCCTGGTTCTGGGTCACACTGAGCCCAAAGGCAGACATCCCAGGCTCTTCCTGAGATCCTGCAGCCACCGCTCCTATTTCCTCAGCCAGGTGACCAAGACCTGCCCTGGGGTCAGATCATGGGAAGAAACGATTTCTCCCCTTCCCTCATTCCTGCTCCCACAAAATGCCTCATGTCTTCCCAATTGAACACAGAGACTTCAGTTTGTTGATTGTTATGATAGCAGTAAACACATTCTATAACAGACATCAAAGACCCCAGCATCCACGCATCATGAGAAGAGGACACTTAGCTTGGGAGCCAGCTGAGACCAGAAAACCCTAGCAGTAAGAATGCACAGACTCAAGGTGCAAAAGCCAGGATATAATTCTTGAAGGGAAGAAAAAAAAAAGGAAGATGTTGTGGAAATAGTGGGAATCAGCTTAAAATGTATTGATCTGATCTCAACTTTTATAATTAGAGAGAAATGCAGATGCATATTTGGCAAACTATTAGAACTAAAACCCATGATTTTTAATCACAAATTACCACCGGATGTATAAGCAGATAGTCTGTATTGCAGAGTCAAATACAGAAAACGGAAGCAGCAGCAAGAAAGCCAAAACAAGAGAAAACTTAAAATAAGAGGATGTGAGTAGGGCAAGACACACATTACTCCAATATTAATAAATGCCTTCACATCCAACGTGTAAATTAATGGCTTTCATGTTGAGTTAATGATAAATCTAATAGACTCACCCAAACAAGATGGTGAGGAAAGAAAAAATAGACACAAAAGGATGGATGAAGACTACAAGAGAACACAAAGAAAGGAGATTAGTCCCGGAAATATTAATATTGGTCTATATGGGCTTCCCAGGTGGCGCTAGTGGTAAAGAACCCGCCTGCTGATGCAGGAGATGGAATAGATGCAGGTTTGATCCCTGTGTCGGGAAAATCCCCTGAAGAAGGGAATGGCAATCCACTCCAGTATTCTTGCCTGGAGAATCCCACAGACAGAGGATTCTGAGGGGCTAGGGTGCATAGGGTCACAAAGAGTCAGACATGACTGAAGCGACTTAACAGATTTAATAAATTATAGTAAAGGCATTAAATAATGGTCAAAGAAGGTTTACCAGGTATGAAGCCATTACTTTGAAAGGCATTAATATAGTGTGAGGAAAAGAGACGAATGTCCTTTTGAACTGAAGGAACTGAAGGAAAGAGAAATAACACTGCAAATATGGAAGATATTTGTGAAGGGAAGGTTTAAAATGTATGTTTGAAGTTTTTATTTTATTTATTTATTTATTAAAAATTTTTTTTTTCATTTATTTTTATTAGTTGGAGGCTAATTACTTTACAATGTTGTAGTGGTTTTTGTCATACATTGACATGAATCAGCCATGGATTTACATGTATTCCCCATCCCAATCCTCCCTCCCACCTCCCTCTCTACCCGCTCCCTCTGGGTCTTCCCAGTGCACCAGGCCCGAGCACTTGTTTCATGCATCCAACCTGGGCTGGTGATCTGTTTCACCCTAGATAATATACATGTTTTGATGCTATTCTCTTGAAACATCCCACCCTCACCTTCTCCCACAGAGTCCAAAAGTCTGTTCTGTACATCTGTGTCTCTTTTTCTGTTTTGCGTATAGGGTTATCATTACCATGTTTGAAGTTTTTAGAAACCACAGAGATTTCATGTAGAACACCTGGAAAATGTAGTACTGTAGAAGAAATCAAAGGTTACCTGCCATCTTGGAAGGCAAGGAGAGCTGCTCCGTTAATAATGTTTGGGCAGCTGTGGTCTTGGAGAAGACTTGCTCCCCTACAAGGCCCCGGGTTGAGGAGGCAGCAGGAAGGGAGGAGTTGACGAGTGAGCACTGTCACAGGTATCCTTTCTTGCCTCTCCTGGACCTCAGGGTCTAGAAGCAGAAGGGCTTTGCCCCCTACTTCCTTCTTTTCCCCTGGAGTGCCCAGTATCAATGAGCAGGTGCTGAGCAGGTGCAGTGATGCAGTGAGGAAAAGAGAAAGGGAGAAAGAAAGCAGAATGATGCACAGAACTCTAACTTCATTTTTTGGAAATATTTTTTAAATTATTTTTTTTAATTGGAGCATAGTTGCTGAGTGGACAATTTTATTTGAGTCAGTTTTGAGGATTGCAACTCAAGAAAAGCATCTCAGAAAGCTCTGAGAATTGTCCTTCCAGTTAGAAGTCAAGGCACAGTTATATAAATTTTTTGAGACAGAGGGCTGGACATCAACTGTTGTGCTATTGACAGTTTACATAATCCAGATCTAAATGTCATCCTGCTGCATCGTGTGATCCCTTACAAGATCTAACTTTACTTTTTAAATTACAATTACACTGAATAAAAACACCAGGAAAAAAAATCAGAAAACATACAAAACTATCCAAGAAAAGAAGTCAGGGCACAGTGAAGACAAAGGAGAAGGAGACCAGGAAATGGGAAAAGCCTAAGACCTCATTTGTGATTTTTCTGTCCCAACCTTTAGAAAAAGAAGACGAGCAGGTGGAGCAGTGAAAGGAGACAGGGATTTGGAGATGGTAGAGAAACGGATGCTGTACAAATGGGCAGATGGCATAGGGGAAGTGAAAGAAAGTGAAAGTCGCTCAGTCGTATCTGACTCTTTGCCACCCTTTGCACTCTTGGACCCTCTGTACAGTCCATGGAATTCTCCAGGCCAGAATACTGGAGTGGGTAGCCTTTCCCTTCTCCAGGGGATGGACCCAGGGATCAAACCCAGGTCTTTCACATTGCAGGCAGATTCTTTACCAGCTGAGCCACAAGGGAAGCCAGAGAATACTAGAGTGGGTAGCCTATCCCTTCTCCAGCAGATCTTCCTGACCCAGGAATCAAACCGGGGTCTCCTGCATTGCAGGCAAATTCTTTACCAACTGAGCTATCAGCTTAGCCCATAGGGGCTTTCCCTGTAGCTCAGTCAGTAAGGTGTCTGCCTGCAATGCGGGAGACCTGGTTCAATACCTGGGTCAGGAATTTCCCCTGGAGAAGAAATGCAACTCACTCTTGCCTGGAAAATCCCATGGACAGAGGAGCCTAGCAGGGATCATGGGATCAGGAGTCAGATACGACTTAGTACTATGTTTCTTTCTTCCATCTAACAAAAGGAAATGTTAAGTAGCTCAGTGTGGCATATGGGAACTGAGATCAATTCCTGGAAGGAAGAGACAATTTGCTGGGTATTGCACTTTAACCAGGGTGGGTGGGTAGCCCCAAAGTTACCTTAAAGGTAAGCTTACTTGATTTTTGTGCTTCGATATTTGATTAGCACAAATCAACCCCCAGACCAAGGTCACTTCACAGAGAAGGCAGAGCAGTCATCAACAGCCCACCAAATATGAATGAATGATGAGTGAGGGGTGAGGTTGATCCAGCACCATACCCTGCAAGACATCTGTGTTCTATGAAGAATAAGGCAAATTTGATTCTTCACATCAGGTTAGAGGTAGTTCACCAAATATGGGGGAAAAGGACCTTCTTAACTTATATATTTTATGTCAGCAATCGTTTTACAATAGCAAACAGCCATGCTCCCTAATGAATCTCTGGGATTTAGAACAGAAAGTACAGAAGTAGGAAAAGTGGTAGGTGGGAAATCTGGCTTAAATGTGCTTTTGGCTGTGTCTTCCAGATAATTATAATGGAATCTACTTCTTCCCCACCTCTGCCTGTCATCCTCAGTATTAAATTATGATGATGGTGATTACTAATAATTATCACTTTCATGTATTTGGCATTTTCAACTTTCTAAAGTACTTACACATGGATCTCTTCCCCATGAACCTAGGCGACAGGAAGTGCAAACTCCCCTTCACCCATCTTCAAGACGAGGACTAGGTTGAGGTTCCCTTGCCCTGAGTCATGCAACTTTTTACCGGCCCTGGGCATGTAATAGTCTCTAACTCATTCTCTTTATTGGTCATTAGAAGGCTAGGTATTTCTTTTCCTACTCAAAGATAGTATGAAAGTGTGTATAGATATGTATATTCCTATGCATCAAATTTGAGTATATTGCACTATAAAGTTTAAAACAATTTCTCCTTCCCCTCTTCCGTCTGTCTCTCTTTATCCCTCTCTTTCTTTCACACACAGACATACATATTCAGTCACTCATTTAAGGATTTCAAAACATTTTCCAAATAACAAGACAATATCTCCTTTGTCAGTTATGATGGCTAGAACTTTGGCAGGCTTGTCTCAGCTTTTTGCTTCGTTTGTGTATTACAGAGCAAAATCTGGGGATAGAACTGGGTATCAGCATTGCATTTAGGAAACTGGATATGCAAGAGTGTGCATGCGCCTTGGCCGACTGCTGATTATTCTCCATGATCTGGAGCTAATCCCAAGGATTAAGTGAGCATCTGCTCTCTGATGCTGACAGCCGGATGGGGCTAAGCCATAAACAGAGCGGGTGGATCAGCCTCAGGCAAACCAGCCAATGGGGAGAGGGCTGGGCTTTCTCCAGGGCCCTGGAGATTTGACCCTGGCTGACCTGTCCCTGCTCTCCTGAGTCTTGCTCCATCCTGCCCCCTTCCCTGGCTCTCAACCTTGACACTGCAGAAAGGCATTTAGGAGTTGGGGTCACACTGCCCAAGTCTGTACCTGCTCTGGCAGCTCTGTGTGCATTTTGTGACCTTGGGCAGATTGCCGTGGGCAGGAAGCTCAGCTCTTTTATCCCCGGAATGTGGATCGCGGCAGTAATCCACTCCTTAGAGTTACAGTGCAGATTAGGTGAGCTGCTCCTTTCAGGGAGCCTTCGCTAGAATCGCTGCTCAGACATCATATCATACCGTCCTGTGTCTTCTCTCTCCTTTTGTCCCCTGCTCATCATTTCAGCTTAAATGCCTCCTCCCACTATTCCAGTAGACACTGATTCTCCTCATCCTCTGCCACACATTACTTGGACCACTCTTTTTGACTTCCACCTTGTTAGGGTCATGCGTTTATTTTTCATCGCTTCATGGATCTGAATTTGTGAGCATCTCCTGGCATATGTCTATTTCAGATCTTAATTTTCTATAGAAACACACATACAGACGCACACACGTCAGGGAAGAAAGGAAAAGGAAGGATGGAGGGAGAACTGAATGGAGACGTAATCTTTGTGTTTTTTTTTTGAAGGATAATTTCTTTACAGAATTTTGTCGTTTTCTGTCAAACATCAACATGAATCGGCCAAGGTGTACAAATGTCCCCTCGCTCTTGAACTCCCCTCCCATATCCCTCCCCATCCCATCCCTCTAGGTTTTAATCATCCCCAGTGTTGGTTTCTTTCCCACCCTTTCTCCTCCTTAGACCAAGCAGCCTTCAGGAGCTGCATTGAATAGTACAAATTCTGCAGAAGGTCATCAGAAGGCATTTTCATAGTCCAGCCTTTGGAGATAGAAAGACCCTAATTCTGTGATGTGACAAAATTAGCAGTGATAAAGCAGAGCCCCCCAAGTCTTAGGAGGCTGAGGACTCCCTTCTCTCTCTTTTTTTGTTTTTTTTCAGGCATGAAGCATATAAGACTAGTCCTTCAGCACTCTCCCAAGGTGCTTTCCCCAGACGCTGTCTCTTCTTGAGAATACTTCCTGAGATGGAAAGTAGGCAGGCATCACGTTGGAAAGGTGAAGTTCATCAAAAGTGACAGGAGTGTCTGGAGTTATGGGAGGTGATGAGAAATACCAGCAACTGGGTCCAGGGCACCAGCAGGGACACTGGCCTGACTCCCAGGCACTGGCCCCGGCTCCGGAGGCCACAGACCTACCTGGAGGGTGGTGGGCGCGGAGCCTCAGCGGCCTCAGCACTTCTGGGAAAAGTAGTAGCCTAGCATCACTTCCAACAGATATTAGGAGGCTTGCCACAACCTCTAGACATCACTGCCTCTGCGTATGACAGCAATTGTTATTTAAAATAATAGCAGTGAGTTACCTAGAAGTGATGACAAGAGAAGGTTGTCCTCATTTATTCATTGTAGTGACTCTACATTTTAGAATCCTGAGAGCTGAGGGATTCTGCACAACTAAATCTTCCAGAACAAAACTTTATCTACACCTAAAGACACAAAATAATTTTGTTCTCAACTTAAAAAAGAAACCTATCTTCATAGATTTTTTCATTATAGTTAGTATTTTGTTCTAATTATTTTTGTCACAGTAAAGAGAAGATGGAGAGAATGCCATGCTCTTCTCTGGATGACTTGGGTCATCATTCTGAACAGAAACAGACAGCACAGGGCTACCCTCCAGAGCTCCTGAATTTTCCTCCCGCTGACCTCCCCTGGACCATCCTCACTCCCTCCAGTCACTAGGCAAGAAGGAAGAGGGACAATGCTTTTGTCTGGGGAGTCCAAGGCTCACAGCAGCACAGGACCTCAAAGAGCCGGTGAGTGGCATTCTTAGTAGAGAACCAACTCTCTTTATCTTGTGAGCCTCAGGCTTACAAGACTCTGGATGCCAGCTTGTCTAGCTTGCAATCCCTTATTTTCCTTTTCAGAGGGTCTCTAAGCCATCCAACTCAAGTTTCAAGGTTGACTTCTCGTAGAGTTGATTGATACTGTTTCTGATGAAGACTGCCCCACTGTATACCATATTTTCAGTTCTTCAGTTTGGAGAGGCTCTTTGTTGAGGGCTAATACAAAACAAAGCAATGGCCGACTATAGCAACTCAACCCATGATGCTCTTCCTTCTTGGGTAACTGGAAGATGTTTGGCCAGAATCACATATAAGCAGTTGTTTTTTTTTTTTTTCCATTCTCTGTCTCTTTTTATTCTTTCCTTCTCTCATTTTCTTTTTCTTCCTTTCTTTCCTCCTCCCTCTGCCCTTCTTCTCCTTCTTATTCTTCTCCCTCTTCTTCCTTTTCCTTCCCTCCCCCATCCTCCTCTGCCACTTTCTCACCCTTCTCCTTCTCCTTCTCTCCCCCGTCTTTCTCCCTCCCCCTCATCTCTATGTGTAATCTGTCTCTAACTCTATCTTCCCTCTCTGTCTTGCTTTTTTCCTGGTTAAAGAGACTCAGAGCATAAAGCATTCCTTGTGTCAATGCAACAGTGATACTGCTCTTACGCTGTGTTCTGCCTGTCCGGAACTCCATATGCACTTCCTCATGGACCTTTGCTGGTGGGATCAGCGTGTTCCATCTTAGATGGGGAGTGGGGACTTGGTTGCCACCAAGAGTTGGACACAACTCGGCGACTAAGCACATAGTACAGCCCAGAGGTGAATCACAGAACAGACTCAGCTGTGAGTAAAATCATATTATCTCTTCATATAATTATTCTCCTGTAGTTTTTGGCTTGCTATTGGTCCTTATTAGAGACTGAATGCTTGATTACAGCCCACCAAGTTACCATGTGACCTGAGCTGCCCACTGCAAATTGGTGTTGTCTTATCTACCAAGCTATGATGTTGAGCGTGGACAGAGGGTCTCCATTATCGAATGGGAGTGATATGAATAAGACTGGGCTTGAGGAAGCTCTGAGGGCACATGCTGCAAGAGGGGGTGGCCCAGATGTCCATGGCCTCACTTCTGATGCACTGTGTCATCTCTTTTTCAACCTATGGCCTCATAGGGAGCTCCTTATGATCAGTCCACTGGAGAAGAAAGTCATGGACTTGGGTTGTACAGATGAGTGATACAGTTGTGCAGATGTACAGATGCAGTGACTACTGCATGAGGTAGTCACCATTTAAAAACTGTGTGGTTGTGACACTATAGCCTCATCCCAGTTGACCCTCAAAGAAAATAGTGAAGACAAATCATTCCAGTGGCAGGACATTGGATAGGATCCAGGAGAGATGGGAAGAGTTGCAGTTCATCGATCATGGGTAGTTTGGCTGGCTGGTCAAGGACTTGGGAAGAACACAAGTGAAAATTTGTGCCACCAATGTCTGGGGAAAAGGCCTGCAGATACACTTATCAGAATGGGCACCTGGTGTGCAGATATTTGTGAGTACTCAACAAAGGGTGATGCCAGTAATGTATTTTGATAACTTGGCGGATAGGATGACCTGTCCTGTGAATACTGGTTAGCCTCCTTCACTCCTGTCATTTCATAATATGTTCATCAACCAAGTGGCCATGATGGCAGAGATGGAAAGTATATACACATAGGTTCATCTACATGTACTGCCACTCACCAAGGACAGACTGGCTATAGCCACTGCTAAGTGCTCAGTTGGCCAACAGCTAAAACCAACACGCACATGGCACCATTCCCCAGGGTGACCAGCCAGCTACCTGGAGGCAGGTTGATTACATTGGCCTGTTTCCATTATGAAGGGGTAGCTCATTGTTCACAGTGAAAAAGTCACTCTTTCTCTCTATGGTTTTGGCCCAGCTGATAGGTTTAAAAAAAGAAATTCTAAACATCAACAATAATCATAGATTTGATATATTTTGAGGTGTTTTACCTGTAAATGAGAGCTCATTGAAAGGCTACTTACAGCAATTAAAAAAAAAAAATGAAAAGAAAAAAGGTTGGTTATCTTATACCAAAGTCTAAATCATGTTAGTATGTTCAAATTAGAAAGTGGAAAAGTAAAACTCCCAAGGCAGGTTAAGTTCTGTTGCATTAACAAATAGCCTCATACTCCTGATGGCTTATTACAATGCTTCTTTCTCTTGGCTGTCATCATAGGTTGGCTGGGGGCTGTGCTTCAGGACCTAGTTTGACAAAGTAGGTGCTTCTGGAGTGCTGCCTTTCCTGATGGCAGAGAGGAAACCTCATGGGGGTCTTGTACTAGTGATGAAATTGACAGGCCCAAGCCACATACCCCCAATCTCAAAGGAGCCAGAAAGTTCGAGGCTACCCTAGCCAGGATGTTTTGGCAATCAGAACTAATGAGTACTCTAGAGATGAGGGAATGCTGTACCTGGCAGGGTATTCCATAGGATGGAAGAATGACAGCTGCTTGTGAGGGAAGAAACAAAGGGAAGATGAGATGTCAAGATGCGTGACTAGGACCATTTAGTTTAGGGGCAGATGGTCAGCTACACAGGCCTAAGTTAGTCACTGCTCTCCAGTACAATATCACAAATGATGCTCAGATCAGCTCCCAGTCAGCAAGGAAAAGTAAGATTGGGATCTGTGCAATTGTTGAAGAGGGCTGGAGCATTTATATTGCACTTCAGAATGATTTCTTTGCAAAATCTCTAAAATATTGATATTTTATATGTAAGAGGACATTATATTCAGCTTATTCTGCCAAGGCACCTATTAGTGACAGCACAATGGGATTATCACTGGTTTTGTTATTGTCATAGTCACCGCCTCCCTACTGGACCTTATTATATATCTAGTGAAGTTGGTTACAGGAAGTAAGGGAGAAGAGAGAAAACCATGGCCTCATGGAGAACATTCACTCCTTTAAATATGTCAGTTGGCTGTTTTCAGCTGTATCAGTTGAGAACATGTTGGGATGACATGCAGCCCTGGATAAGATTGTTTTGAACAATATGAGAAATCAGTGGCATTCAGGCCAAATTAAATTTAATTTACTCTACAAATTGCCAAACTATCAGTCCTATTAAGTCTGTTTATTAAAAGGCAAGAGAGTTGGCCTGGGTCGCAAGCTGTGGCTGGGATAATAAGACAAAGATGAAGCCCACTAATGTAGATAAATCATGTTTGATTTCCAGGCCGGGGTAGCCAATGGGAGGACTTTCACCTCACCTCCCCTATCATCCAGAGGTGTCTGTGAGCCAGTCAGAATGTCCCCAGAGTCAGGCTATATTGATTGATTTCCATAGCACTGGGAGGCCCATGTCATTGCCCCCAATCTGAGGTCATTAATAAAACCAACTCTGTTTCTCTCTA
Source organism: Muntiacus reevesi (assembly GCF_963930625.1). Lineage (NCBI taxonomy): Eukaryota > Metazoa > Chordata > Mammalia > Artiodactyla > Cervidae > Muntiacus > Muntiacus reevesi. The sequence goes on along the minus strand of NC_089252.1, from coordinate 18,317,546 downwards.
GTCATCCATTATACAAAATACAATTTATGCTGGCATTTATGATTCAGAGGTAAGTGGGATGAGGAGTGTGACAGTGGCAGAGATGGAGGTTAGGATTATTCCACTCAAATTCTAAAGTGTATAGATGGCAGATAGTAGTTGACCTTTATTCTCAAATTTCTTGGGGTGATGCAAAAAGCCTTAAGTTCAGATTGGATTTTACACCTTAATAATTGCCACATGCACATAAAATGAAGGGGGAAAAGGCAATGCTAATTAAGGTCTTATTGCTTAGGAAAGATGAGTCTTTGTTTATGGTGCTCACCTGCGAGGAAGGACCTTTCCCAGAGTGCCTAGTTACTAAATCCTACTCATCCTTGGAGGTCTATCTCAAATTCTCTCTTGATTAAGTAGTCTACTTTTAATATTCTAGTCTTTATGCTTCCTTTATTTGAACTCCTGTCCCAGTTTAATATTAAAAGCACTTGATTTGGCAAGTATCGTATCCTTCACCACATTGAACTTTGATGAATCTTTTTATGAAATATTCAAAACAAATATGTAGGGAAATTCAGTAACTTGCCCAAGATGATACTTTTAGTAACTCATGTTTGCTGTTAATCTCCTCTTCAATGTTTGATTCCATGGATTAGTCAGATCTTGAAGGGGAAGAGACTGCAATAAGGGTGTGAGTTAGACTAGGTTAGCAAATATAGGTAAACTATATTTTTCTTTCTGGGACTAGTAAAAGCAAGGCCTTCCAGTAAGCATCAAGCAATGGTTCTTCAGCCAATATAGGAAGATAGGCTAGGTTGAGGCTGAAAACAAATTGATGCATCAATTCAGAAGGTATCCCCTGTGCTGAAATTTGAAAAACAAGCACCTTCCACAGATCCATTTCTGTGTCTTCCCCTTTGTTCCATGTATCCTTCAGCTCAGACTGACTTTATAGTGCATGCTTCCTTAAACTAGGAGTAAGGAGCATGCATGAGAATAAAGAATAATCCTTGAGTACATGTCCTCAAACGCCAGATCTTAATTCTATGAGATAAAGGCATGGGTTTTGGTTACCATTCCCTCAGTATGATCCAGTGGTAGGTTTAGAAAACCTCTGGAGGAAAGTAGAGGTGGGAGAAGGGAGGGATGAAAATCGCTCAGAGTAATCCAAAGGCTTTATTAGTCTGTAATTAGGAGTGATGGGAGGAAGCCAAGTGAGGGAAAGTTTAAGCTGAATTGCAAGAAAAAACGAGTCCCTAACAATGAAGAGTATTCAACTGTGGAGGAGGGTGACAGAGACAGAGGAGCGGCAGTCACTCATAATTTCTTTATTGGTAATTTGGTCTCTATATTTTGGATGAAATACATATCTGGGAACCATGCCAAGTCATGCAAGAGATGCCCTTTAACCAGCATTCAGGGTGATAGCATTAATGGCCCTGGGAGAGGAAAATGAGATAATCTAGAGAACCAGCTGAGGATGAGAAGTCCAAAGAACAAGATGTTTTCTTAGTTTTGGGCCCTGATGCTGTACATCTCTTGAGCAGAGTTGGGGTCCTGTACTAAGAAACCAGTGATTGCTAATTTTGCTTCCAATATCTCTAGATGCCATCTCTTTCTGCCTCCAACCTTAGAGAAATCTCAGTTCCCAGAATATCAATACTCTAGGAAGTGAGAATTAAAATGTGACCCTGTTCCATATAATACATTTATTTTGAAGTAAATGAAGAACAGGGATGTTTTAAAAATGGATTAAAACATAGACAAATGATTTTGCATCATCCTTATGGTAAGACTTATTTATAGAAACAAATCTTTTGTTGCTTCCTATGCAGAACGCTCTATGAGTGTTTTAAACAGCAGCTCATCTGTCCTTTAGTCTCTCATCCAGGTGGATTTTCTGTGTTGCTATTTTCATGTCACCTCTTTGTTCGCCATCTTTGCAAGAATTTCTGCAATCTGTTCTCAATTTACCATTGTAGTTATTACCTGTATTGTTCAAATCCTCTACAGTGGTTTAGTTTTCCAGTGTGTTTACCCAGGGAGAAGGCAATGGCACCCCACTCCAGTACTCTTGCCTAGAAATCCCATGGACGGAGGAGCCTGGTAGGCTACAGTCCATGGGGCTGCTAAGAGTCGGACATGACTGAGCGACTTCACTTTCACTTTTCACTTTCATGCATTGGAGAAGGAAATGGCAACCCACTCCAGGGTTCTTGCCTGAATCCCAGGGACAGGGGAGCCTGGTGGGCTGCGTCTATGGGGTCGCACAGAGTCTGACATGACTGATGTGACTTAGATAATCAGCAGCAGTAGCAGTGTTTACCCACCACACACATGTACAAACATGACCAAACATAAACACATGCTTATGAATGTATATGTACATGCATGTGCACACAAACATAGAAATGATATAAACAACCCATTATTCATCTGAGAAATCTTGAGAATCTAATGAATCTAATTTTGGAAACAAAATTTGAGGAAGTATCTCTTTTGTTTTTAGACTGAATCTATTCTTTCTTCAAATCCATTTCCCACCTCCGCCAAAATGACAAGTGTATGTAAATTTAGCCATCACTCTTTTCCCACCTGCATTTCTTCTTCTATCAATTCAGTATATAAGAAGGCTACCTGCTTTTTAAGTCTCAAGTCCATCACTACTAGTACTAAATATCCTCCCCAGGAAGGGATCCTAAACTTTTACTGAAATTCGGAAGCCCAGTAAAGGATACTCAACACATCTGCCCTCTCCAGCAGGTCTTTAGTTCAAGCCTTATTATCTATCACTACGCTGTACATTCTCAAGTTGAGGGTCATATTCCTCATAGATTCCCACTTCCCATAGTACTTAGCAAAGTCCCTTAAATCTAGAAGTTACTATGAAGGTACTCATTTTCTAGAATAAATGAATTAATAATCAGAAGATGAATTTTTCATGTCACTCATCTACTTCAGACACATTCTGCTTGATCTTTCATCCAAAGCCCTGTGACTCCCCTAAAACCACAAATAATGGCAGTCTACTAGATCACCACTGGTCATTACACCATGTTTTCTTTCTTTCTTTCAGTCCCAGCACTAGTCAAGCTGAATCCTCCACCTAGAGGGACTGCCTTTCTCAGCTGGCAATTCAGAGCTCTCAAGCCCTATCTACTACAGGAAACATCTTCTGGCTATGCCAGGTTTGATCAACACTCAGGTTCCCTGAATTTTTATTGAAATTGTAATTAAACTGCATAGCATAGCACTTGACTATCTTCTGTTTTACTAATGTTTTTGTTTTGCCAACTAGACCACAAATTAATTGAGGCACATATAGAATAGTGGCAAAGAGCTTGACTGAATTTGAGTCAGCTGCTTGGTTGGAATCTGATACTGACACTTATTAGCTGTGGGATGTTGAACAAGTACCTAATTCTTCCATACCTCATTTTTTTCATCTGTAAAATGAGGATAATGATAGTGCATACTTTATAGGATTAAATAAAAATTAAATGAGTTCACACATACAAGCACATGCTTCATGCCAGGTACATAGAAGTAGCGTATGTATATATATATATTATTATCATTATCAAAACATTGATTTTATTTTTGCCTGATTCTTTATCTGCTCTTTCAAGTACATAGTAGAGTGCCATGCATATTATGTGTAACTGATATATTCCATACAAATAATTCATTCAATATATGTGCATTGAGCACCTTCTAGGTGTCAGGTTAGTTCTAAAGTCTAAAGATACAAAAAAGAACAACAGGAGTAATGCTCTGTTTTCAAAGAAATTATCTTTTATTGGTAGCAGACAAATAATAAATATACATAATGTACTATACATATGTAATAAGTTAATGATTATAACTGAATGTATATATTATATATTACATATAGTCATAGAGATTATTGAAACATACGTGTGCATATATGTACATTATGTGGTAATATATAATAATACAAGTGATTAGATATGTTCTATGAGTGAAAATAAAGCAATATAAAGGGGAATGGAAGGAGAGGGGCTATTTTACAAAAGATAGTCTCTGATGAGGTGACATTTAATAATAAACATAGAAGAGGGAGCCATGTGAGTATCTGTCTGGAAGAGCATTTCAGGGAAAATTGTAAGTGCAAAAGCTCTGAAGTTGAAAAGTATTTTATCCTATTTGAATAATGGCCAAGAAACCAGAGTGACTTGAGCAGCCTACACAACGGAGAAGAGTAGCAAGTAATGAGATTAGGACCTATTAGGGGTCAGATCATATAAGACTAGTATGTCAAATTAAGAACTGTGGAATTCTTAATTTTTAAGAATTATTTTTACCAAAGGGGTTAAGAAATTATTAACCTCTTTTTTTTTTGGTTATCTATTGCTCAATAATAATCACCTAAAATTAATGGCTTAATACAATAACCATTTCAGTATTGTGACCCCATGTCAGGCTCTGCTGTCCTCCACTATCTTGTGGAGTTTGTTCAATTCATGTCCATCGATTCAGTGATGCTTTCTAACCATCTCATCCTCTGCTGCACCCTTCTCTTTGCCTTTAATCTTTCCCAGCATCAAGGCCTTTTCCAATCATTTTGCATCAGATGACCGAAGTAATGGCGCTTCAGCTTCAGCATCTGTCCTACCAATGAATATTCAGGGTTGATTTCCTTTAGGATCAACTGGTTTCATCTCTTTGCAGTTCACGGGATTCTCAAGAGTTTTCTCTAGCACCACAATTCAAAAACATAAATTCTTTAGTGCTCAAACTTCTTTATAGTGCAAATCTCACATCCGTACATGACTATTGGAAAAACCACAGCTTTGACTGTACAGACCTTTGTCTACAGAGTGATGTCTCTGATTGTTAATACACTGTCTAGGTTTGTCATGGCTTTCTTTCCAAGAAGCATGTGTCTTTTGATTTCAGGGTTGCAGCCATACTCCACAGTGATTGTGGCGTCCAAGAAAAGAAAATCTGTCCCTGCTTGCTCTTTGCCCTATTTGCCATGAAGTGATGGGACCGGGTGCCATGATCTTAGCTTTTTGAATGTTGAGTTTCAAATCAGCTTTTTCACTCTCCTCTTTCACCCTCATCAAGAAGCTCTTTAGTTCCTCTTCATATTCTGCCATTGTACTGGTATTATCTGCATATCTGAGGTTGTTGCTATTTCTCCAGGCAATCTTGATTCTTGTGATTCATCCAGCTCAGCATTTCTCATGATGTACTCTGCGTATAAGTTAAATAAGCAGGGTGACAATGTACAGCCTTGTCTTACAGCTTTCCCAATTTTGAACAAGTCAGTTTTTCCATGTAAGGCTCTAACTTGTTTCTTGATCTACATACAGGTTTTTCATGAAACAGATAAGATGGTCTGCTACTCCTACCCCTCTAAGAATTTTCCACAGTTTGTTGTGATCCACACAACCAAAGCCTTTAAGGTAGTCAATGAAGCAGAAGTAGATGTTTTTCTGGAACTCCTTTGCTTTCCCCATGACCCAACAAATGTTGGCAATTTAATCTCTGTTTCCTCTGCCTTTTGTAAGTCCAGTTTGTACATTTGGAATTTCTCAGTTCATGTACTGCTGAAGCCTTGCTTGAAGGATTTTGATTATAGCCATGCTAGCATTCTAGACAAAGGCCCATCTAGTCAAAGCTATGGAGTTTCCAGTAGTCATGTATGGATGTAAGAGTTTGACTATAAAGAAAGCTGAGTACTGAAGAATTGATGCTTTTGAACTGTGGTGTTGGAGAGGACTCCTGAGAGTCCCTTGGACTGCAAGGAGATCCAACCAGTCAATCCTAAAGGAGATCAGTCCTAAATATTCATTGGAATGACTGATGCTGAAACTGAAGCTCCATTACTTTGACCACCTGATCGGAAAAACTGAAGCATTGGAAAAGACCCTGATGCTGGGGAAGATTGAAGGCAGAAGGAGAAGGGGATGACAGAGGATGAGATGGTTGAATGGCATCACCGACTCAATGGACATGAGTTTAAGCTAGCTCCGGGAGTTGGTGATGGACAGGGAAGTCTGGCATGCTGCAGTTCATGGGATTGCAAAGAGTCGAACACAACTGTATGACTGAACTGAACTGATGCCAGGATGTGAAAATAAGCACAATTGTATGTAGTTTGAGCATTCTTTGGCATTGCCCTTCTTTGGGATTGGAATGAAATCTAACCTTTTCCAGTCCTGTGGCCACTGCTGAGTTTTCCAAATTTGCTGACATATTGAGTACAGCTCTTTAACAGTATCATCTTTTAAGGTTTTAAATAGCTCAGCCAGAACTCCATCTCCTCCAGAGCTTTGTTCATAGTACTGTTTCCTAAAGTCCTCTTGTTTCTAAGATGTTAGGCTCTAGGTGAGTGACCACACCACTGTGGTTATTTGGGTCATTAAAATGATGTGTGTGTGTGTGTATGTGTGTGTCTGTATGTGTGTGTGTGTGTAGCTCTTCTGTGTATTCTTGCCACAACTTGTCTGCTTTTATTAGGTCCTTACCATTTCTGTCCTTTATCATGCCCTTGTTTTCATGAAATACTCCTTGATATCTCTCATTTTCTTAAATAGATCTCTAGGCTTGTCTATTTTATTGTTTTCCTCTACTTATTTTCATTGTTCATTTAAGAAGGCCTTCTTTTCTTTCCTTGTTATTCTCTGCATTCAGTTTGTTATATTCTTCTCTTTCTCCCTTGTCTTTCATTTCTCTTCTTTGCCCAGCTATTTGTAAAGCATTAGACAACCACTTGGAGAAGGAAATGGCAACCCACTCCAGTGTTCTTGCCTGGAGAATCCCAGGGACGGGGGAGCCTGGTGGACTGCAGTCTATGGGGTTGCACAGAGTTGGACATGACTGAAGCGACTTAGCAGCAGCAGCAGACAACCACTTTGCCTTCTTGCATTTCTTTTTCTTTGGGATGTTTACCGCCCCCTATACAATATTAGAAACCTCCATACATAGCTCTTCAGGCATTCTATCTACCAGATCTAATCTCTTGAATCTATTCATCAGCTCCATCATAGAATCATAAGGGAGTTGATTTAGGTCATACCTGAATGACATAGTGGTTTTATTTACTTTTTTTCAATTTAAGCCTGAATTTTGCACTGAGGAGCTCATGATCTGAGCCATAGTCAGCTCCTAATCTTGTTTTTGCTGACTGCATAGAGCTTCTTCATCTTTGGCTACAAAGAACATACTCTGATTTCAGTATTGACCATCTGGTGATGTCCATACGTAGAGTCTTCTCTTCTGTTTTTGGAAAAGGCTGTTTGCTATGACCAGCATATTCTCTTGACAAAATGTAAGCCTTTGCCCTGCTTCATTTTGTACTCCAAGGTCAAACTTGTCTGTTACTCCAGGTATCTCTTGACCTCTTGCTTTTGCATTCCAATCCCCTATGGTGAAAAAGTCATCTTTTTTTTTTTTTGGTGTTACTTCTAGAAGATGTTGTAGGTCTTCATAGAGCTAGTCAACTTCAGTTTCTTTGGCGTTAGTGGTTCAGGCATGGACTTGGATTACTGTGATGTTGAATTGTTTGCCTTGGAAATGAATTGAGATCATCCTGTCATTTTTGAGGTTGCACCCAAATGCTGCCTTTCAGACTCTTGTTGGCAGTGAGGGCTATTCCATTTCTTCTAAAGGGTTCTTGTCTAGAGAAGTAGATATAATGGTGATGTGAATTACATTCTCCCATTCCCATCCATTTTAGTTCACTGACTCCTAAAATGTCAATGTTCACTCTTTTCATCTCCTGCTTGACCATGTCCAGTTTTTCTTGATTCATGGACATAACATTCCAGATTCCTATACAGCATCATTCTTTACAGCATCAGACTTTACTTTCACCACCAGACACATCCACAGCTGAATGTCATTTCCACTTTGTCCCAGATGCTTCATTCTTCTGGAGCTATTAGTAATTGTCCTCCACTCTTCTTCAGTAGTATAATGGACATCTTCAGACCAACATGGGGGCTCATATTATGGTGTTATATCTTTTTGCCTTTTCATACTGTTCATGGGGTTCTCCTGGCAAGAAATGGAATGGTTTGTCATTCCCTCCTCCGGTGGGCTACATTTTGTCAGGACTGTTCACTATGATCTGTCTATCTTGGAAAGCTCTTCATGACATGGCTCATAGCTTCAATGAGCTATGCAAGTTCCTTTGTGATGAGAAGGTTGTGATCCATGAAGGGGAGTCATTATTAGGTGCCATCTCTATTTTTCTAAAGTTTTGATAAACTTTTAGAAAAAGTGTGTTACAGCCACACCCTTGTTTTGATATTGCAAAGGAGTCATTTCCTTCTTTGGGAATATTTGACCTGTTGGAGAGATTAGTAGTGAAAAACAGCTTTATTTTCCAGTCTGAAAAATTCTGAGCCCTCGATATGTCTTTCAAATTCACTGGAAAACAAAACAATCTTTATATCCAATTTGCAATAATCATACAAAGCTAGAAACATCCATCTGGTATTTTTAACATTTTATCTAAAGATTATTTTATTCAGAGTTATAAATTCATTAAGCACATTTTCTGTGTTCCAAGTTCTACCAGCAATAGTTTTGTTGGCTATTCTTCTGCTATGTAACATGAGCCCCAGTTTCTTTCAGATTCTACCTGCTGCCCAGTTTCAAAGGTATCATCACATGCTTTAGTATTTATTGTTATCTCATTCCTGGCACTTGTTTCTCTTTTGGTTATCTATGACTGTGTAATCAGCTACTGCAAAGCATAATGGCTTAAAGTTGTATGAGTTTTATTTACTTTTGAATCAAAAGTATATTCTATGGGTCAGGAATATGAGCTGGGCTCATGTGGACATTTCTTCTACTAATTTTGTTTGAGGGCATTCTTATGACTATGGTAACCTAACAATTTGTCTCAGGCTAGATAAGCTTTGATGACCTCCCGTATCTGGTGGTTGTGTAAAAATTGTAGCTGGGCTATGTGTCTCTAATAGAAGAGTCAGATGCTTTACATGGTGGGGATAGCTTTTCAAGACAGCAGTCTCCAATGCTTCAGCACTTTCAAATCTCTGCATCACATGTATTGATATTTTATATGGCTGAGCCCAGAGTCCATGTGTGAAGGGGCAAAACAAGGGAGTGGTGGATACACAGGATATGATTTATTGGGGGTCATTATTAGTCTATTCAATCTAGAAGCAGAAAGTTGTTGTAACAAAAAGCCTAAACATGTGGCATAGACTTTGGGACTGGACATCAGGAGAGATCTGGAAAAGTGGGAGAGGATCTGTTAATGAAGTTTGGAAAACAAATCCAAAAGTGAAGGATGGAAAAATGTTTTTAGAGGCTTAAAAAATGGTGATTTGTGGAGGTATAAAATATTGGCCAGATGAGAACATGTGATATATAGAAGAAAAAAAAAAATGTACCTAGTAACCTGGTAAATTGGGCTAAGATTTTCAAATTTAATTTTAAAAATTTTAGCTTGCTTCTTTCAATTGTATATGATAAAATATAGGAAGAAAGAGATTAGCTAAATGATGATTGTTTAGTTTGCAAGTAAAATTCAGATGCAATGTAGAGAACACCAGACTTACTGGGTTAGAAAATAAAATTATTTCATATCACCAGTCTATCTAGTTGACCAAGATTCTCAAAGTAAGAAATAGCCTCAGTAAAGACCAAATAAAGTCTTTGTAAAGCTCTTTGTTAAAACTTAAAAAAGATTTAAGACAGTGCTTAGTAGAACTTCACAGCTACACTAATATCATAAGAGTACTGTTCCTCTGTAGCCTGACACATCCAGATTGTGTAGCTGTTTGTTTTGAAAAGAATTCTGGATGTGATTTTGGGGCATTAAGTGAACACAAATAAGATTTATAGGGAACACATAATGTTTTTAAGAGGATTACATCAGTAAAATCAGTGAAAACACTGATAGTTAGTACCAAAAGGGCCTGAGATAATTCAAAATGAAAAGAGAACTCTAGAGCCCAAACTTCAAAGATCAGGAAGCAACCTGAGGAAGGCATTCATAGGAAGCCACTTCTATTTTTCCATGGGAAGCAAAGAGTTTCTCAGATGGTTTAATGAAATGTTATGGGGAAAAATGAAATAGGAACCACGCCTTGAAAGCAGAGCTGGAACTCTGTCAAGAAATATTTTCTGTCCTTGAAGAAACAGTCATGTCTAGCTAGATTCCAGAATTATCTCAGTCCCTTTTAATCCAAGATCCCTTCTCACATCCCATATCAGTCCTTCCCTACTGCAATTATCCCTTTACTGTCTCTCTCCTCTTTTACCCGTAGTTTCCTGTGAAATAGTCTCCATGCAGTAGCTAGAGAAATCCTTTTGTAACTTAAGTTAGATCATGTTACTGTTCTGCTTAAAGTATATGTTAATTATCCGTTGCTGTGAAACAAACAATTCCCAAATTTAGTGGCTTAAAAGCAACCACCATTTTATCTGTGGGTCAGAAATTTGGGCTTAACTCAACTATATGGTTTTCTTTTGGTCTCTCTCTGTAGTTGTAATCCTTGGTAGTTAACTGAGAATGGATGGCTTTTGGGGGCCTCTTGTGTCTGGTGGTTTATTTTTGATGCTTATAGAGTCAGGTATGTCCAATGATTGATCCTGGATTTTTAAAGTGATGGTGGCAGTATTATAAGAAAGCATCTCCCATTTTGTAAGCTTTGTAAGTCATGGTTCATATCACATTGTTAATGTCCCACAGGGAAAGAAAGTATTCTTGGGTGAAAGCCAAGAATAAATATGAAAGTACACTATCAAAGAACACAGGGATGCATGATTCACAACAGTTTACCACAATCTACACTCTGGCCCCAGTAACTTATTGCTCTCTCACTCTTCCTAGGTAAATTTAATCTTCTTAAGATCTCAAAACTTTCATTTAATCATGAAATTTGATTGGAAATCCATGGTGTCAAGATCTGTAGCAGGTTTAAATATGTATGAGGGTCCTTGGATCTATTCTTTTAGGAATATCCTTGATCCAGACTAAAGTTTTTCATATGTCTTCAGAATGATGAAAAAGAGTGAAAGAAGAAACAGACATTAAAAATAACAAATCACAGACCTCGATTAAGAGTAAAGGTATGCGGATAAGACAGGAAGGATTCAAGGAAAAGAGCAAAGGTCAAGACCTTGTGTCTTAGACTGTCCAGGAGGTCTTGAATTGATTATTGAAGAATTTTATCAAGGAGGGAAGCACTCTGTAGACTGATTCTGAGCCCATGAATGATTTTGGAACAGAACTGAGGGGCAGAGGGAGGGACATGGCTATGATCAGAGATAAGTAGGTCTAGTTAAGTGGTAAAATATTAGTGGTAAAGTGAAAGTTATTTCACTGAGCACATTGAAGGCAGTTTCCCTTAAGTGCACTGGCCATATTTTTCCAGCCCATATTCTTTTTTACTAGGTTTCATGGTGGCACAAGGTATGGGACATAGAAACTACCTTGGAAAACATAAGACATGTGATCATGGACACACTGGGGGAAAGACATTTTCAGAAGTTGGCTGGACCATTTTCAAAACCAAAGAGAAGGTAAGGATATTTGCAAATATTACAGTTTAATCACAGGGTAGGAAAGAGGCTGCTGAGGATGCTATTATCTTCCAGAGGAGTTGTGTTCCTTCAGTGAGTAATCAAAAGTGCCAAAGAACCATTTGGAATGAGGGAGATTGCATATGCATTGGGCGGTCCATTAACCTCATTCATTCAATTCCATGATGTTAAATAGCGATTAAAACATCATGCATTTATTTTCTGCCCCACCCTCCAGGACACTTGAAGCCACTCCATATTTTAATCGTAATGGGACATGATGTTAGAGCCAAGAATTGCAATCTCAACAGATTAGGGAATTTTGGGAGGAACTCACATGAAGGACACATTTTTACTGCAGGATCTGAAAATTATCTTCAAAGAAGTTTCAAATACTATCTTAATAAATGTAACAACCCAATCACATCCTTATTGCTTAATGGGGGACTAGGAAAATTCAGTTAAATTTGCTGTCACTTCTAAGATATTTTCATTTGAAATGGGCACTGAAGATGTCTCTAGGAGAACAACGTCCTGGTAACGCACAACACTCTGGTATTCACGAGTTTGAACCTGGTCTAGTGAGTTTCTCACCAGCGCTGCACCTGCACGTGTCTGGATCATCACGCCACTGCTATTGCTTTGCCCATGTGGAACTTCATTCCCTGTTTAGTTCTGCAAACCCTAGTCTCAATGTCCAGATGAATTTGCCCTCCTTCAGGAAAACATCCCTTGCTTCTTTAGCCCATTCTCATCTCTCTTTCTTGTTTTCTTTTTCTTTCTAAATCCATTTAGGGACTTCCCTGGTGGCTCAGTGGTAAAGAATCCTTCTGCCAATGCAGGAGATGCAGGTTCGATCCCTGGGTTGGGAAGATCCCCTGGAGAAGGAAATGGCACCCACTACAGTATTCTTGTCTGGGAAATTCCATGGATAGAGGAGACTGGCAGGTTACAGTCTGTGGGGTCACAAAGAGTTGAACAGGACTTAGTGACTAAACAGCAAACAGCAACAATGGCATTTAGAGCTTAAGCCCCCTAATTAAACTCTGAATTATAGACCTTTCTATTGACATTAATAATATGATTTTAATGTAACATGTTAGACACTATTGCTCCAAGTACACAAAGCTCATATCCCAACTAGAGAGTGTAATAAAAAGAGCCTGATAAGAATAACTAGTGGTAGACTTTTCTGAAATTGTATTGGGTCTTCATGGGTGATATTTGGGCTAGGGTTCCCTTAGGTGACATTTCTGTCTCCAGAATAACTTGCATCTCTACGTTAGTTTGTGTGTGTGGGTGTGTGAACATTTATATAGCTAACTACTCATTACCCTGGAGAAGCACATTAGATTAAAATTAACTTTAAAATATGAATTGAATGCATACTAAATGTATGCTATGGTGCTAAGTTTGTGGGAGATGGGTGGTCAGGGACTGGAGAAAGACACTTAAAAAATGAAGCAGAAATTTCACTGGAGATGCTGACTTTTCTGCATATACTTCTTGTGAATTCTTGACCTACAATCATCCCCTAGTGGGCACAGGGGTGGTGAGTGTGGAGACCTGGCAGCGATGTGGGCATCAGCATAGAATAACTGTGATATTAGATCAAATCACAAACTTCTTTGGTCTTTAGATGTCACACACTAAAAACTGATACAGAGCAATTGTTTCCAGAGTGATGCTCACAATCAGAGAATGAATAAGATGATTCATTGGGGTGTGGAAAGAGAATATTAAAACAGATACTAACAAAAGGATAAAATTGCTAACATTTAATTTTCCACTTGACCTGAGAACCTTCTCTTGGTGCTTCAGTCACATGACTCACAGTGGTCTTGAGGGATCTAGAAGGGATGGTGAGAATTCCATAGATCAGAGGGTTTGGTGGGATGCCAACGCTTCTTTATTCTCTTTTGGTTTATATATGCCCAGGTAGTGGATTTGGGTATTGCATTATCTTTTCCTAACTAAATCACCCTTCATTCACCAGAGAAGTGACAAAATCATCCTGTGAGGATGCTGTGCACTAAAGGCAAGGCTAACAGTACAAACCCAGAGAGCTGCCCAGGGAGCGCCTGGTGGAGCCAACACTTCTCTTTCTGCCTCAGGCTTCCACAGCCCCTTTATCAGGGGGAGATCTAAAAATGGGTCAGGCACCGAGTGGCAAAGTAAGTAACTTCTGAAAATGGGTGCTTAGAAAGGTTTCCTTCCTTGTGTGGTGTTGTCTCCAAAAATGATGATAAAAGCTCTCATACAAGCACATTGAAAATATTAAAAAAAAATTCTCTAACCTGCTTGACATTAGATAAGCTAGAAATTGACAAGTGAAATTCCATAGTTTTGCTCTCTGGGTACATAGGATTGAAAGGTGAGTCCATGACTAGTCGGCAGAGTCGATAGTGCCTTCATGGGTGGGCATTGGGTGTCTTCATGTGCTTCCTTTTACAGTCAGAGCAGCCATGAAAACCAAGGATCAAAACAAACGGAAATCATTGCTGGACCTTACAATTGTTCTGTCACAATGTGTTAAACTAAGACTCTCTGAAATGAGAAGCATACTCAGTCTGAAGGCTTTTGCTGAAAATATTACCGTTAATAATGCTTTCAGTTTTAGCAAAAGCTAACATTAAGCTATGGTTACACAATAAAAAGCAGAGACATTGCTTTGCCAACAAAGGTCCATCTGGTCAAGGCTATGGTTTTCCCAGTGGTCATGTATGGATGTGAGAGTTGGACTGTGAGGAAAGCTGAGCACCGAAAAATTGATGTTTTTGAACTGTGGTGTTGGAGAAGACTCTTGAGAGTCCCTTGGACTGCAAGGAGATCCAACCAGTCCATCCTAAAGGAGATCAGTCCTGGGTGTTCATTGGAAGAGTCCTGATGCTGAAGCTGAAACTCCAATACTTTGGCTACCTCATGCAAAGAGTTGACTCACTGGAAAAGACCCTGATGTTGGGAGGGATTGGGGGCAGGAGGAGAAGGGGACGAGAGAGGATGAGTTGACTGGATGGCATCACCGACTTGATGGACATGAGTCTGAGTAAACTCTGGGAGTTGGTGATGGACAGGGAGGCCTGGCATGCTGCAATTCATGGGGTCACAAAGAGTCGGACACGACTGAGTGACTGAACTGAACTGAACTGAACACAATAAAATAAAATTGCAAATATTGTTTATTTCACTTTTTATCATTTAAAATGATCTCATCTAAAATATTTTAATGTAAGCTTTATAATGAATATACATATTATATTATGTATACATTTAAATACATTTGTATTTTGTTTGTTTATATGTCCATTTAATCTATTTATTTATATGGGGGAAGCAAGTTCAGTTTTTTCCTGGTAAGTATATATTATCAAAAACTGTTGGAAGCCATTGAATTTGAGGAGCATCACGCTACTTTTGAAAGTAGTTTGTACGAGCATGGTAGTAATGATAGAGAATGCTACTTGAGAGGCAGATACAAAGCTACAGGCCCACGTGATCAGTCAGGCAATTAACTGCAAGCAGGTACCAAAAGAGATTTAATTAATATGGGGATGATTTAAGTTTGCTAGAAGAATACAATTCAAATTCTTCTGTCTCCTCTTCAAGGCTCTGTTGCATATTCCCCAACCTCTTCTGCCTTACCACTCAGTGTCTGTTTATATAAACTCTCCTCTCCAACCTGAATGAAGACTCTCTGCCTCCCAAATAGAACTGGTGTCTGCTGCCCCCAGACATTTCTTTCCCATTCCCCATCTGAAATGCCCTGTCTTGTCTTACTGACCTTCTTGTTGTATCCAAATCCTGACCATCCTTCCTGACCAAGGTCAACTCTCTTCTGCAATCTTCTCAGACCACTTTAGCCCACAACTTTCTCTTTCTCTTTTTAAACTAATAGCAGTTTCTATCGCTGCCACTCATTTGACAATCAACTATATAATGCATTGTGACAGCTCTGATATTACATTGTGCCATTTCGTTATTTCCCTCTTCTGTTTTTCGTTTTTATCTATTTCCTCTCATATTTTTCTTTATAACTGTAACTTCACTCAAACATCCTTATAGTACTGGTGACATTTTCCTCTTCTACTATATCTTCTCTTAATCTGTGCTCAGTATGTAATTAGACTCAGGGAAGGTGTTTCATAAATATTAGTTGTTAAGAATAAAAGATGGGCAGTTCAGTTTGATGTTGCATTTCCTCAAATGAAACTAAAACAAAAAGATACACTCACGGTGCTGACGTAAGTATGAAATGAATGATGTATGTAAAATGCATAACCTGGTAAAGTTTACTTTCCCCAGAATTAACTCACTAATGGAAATTTTTAAGTCACAAAACTATATGGCTATTTTGAAGTAGTATTTGGACTGGAATGAGTGATTTGAGGCATCATTCACTCAATTATTCACTTTGACACTAAAGAGATGTTTTAAGTTTTCATTTTTGTGTGTCTTCTTATTATGTCAGTGATTATTCTCTCCCATGGTCAAGATAAGGGCTCATAATTTTCTTGACTCATTGATAATTGATGCTAATAGTATGATGGTCTCTCTGACAATTCGATATACTGACCATGATGAAAGCAAAAGAAAAGAAATGGATGCGCATACACACCTGCAGTGCCCTTAATCAGACCTGAAGCTTCCTGCTGACAGATATTTAACTCATTAATTCTGTTTGGCTGTTGATCTGACACCATCACTATAATACAATATGAAGTGCTAATTATCACAAAATCCAATGATGCAATTTACCGGGAGAGAAAAACTTTTTAATCTTTCTTTATTGGAAGCTGCCTGCTCCTTCTCTTAAATTTGATCAGCAGTTGCTGTGATAGAAGGGGAAACCATGGCACCGCGTTTGCCTTGAGCCCTAACTAACGCGAAGAACAGTTCACTCTCAATTCATGTTATTTTTCAGATAATTCAGCACATCACTGAGTGTTTAAGAGTTTCTGTTGGTAATCTAAGAAGACAAAACAAATCTGAGATTCTGTGTCCCTTCAAATGGGGGCTCCGCTAATCGGGTGATGAGCGGAAGAGGCCAGGACTCGCTTCCTCCAAACCCATTTGTGTGCACGGCACCGAAGGGCCGGACATTCGTTTCATCCCATTTACTAAACTAAGTGGGCTGGTCAGTTTCAGTATTCCTTCCAGGTCCAGATTTCTTAAAAGCAAACTCACCACTTCCAGAGACTTCTGAGGAGAGTGTCTGTGAAGTCTGGGAACTGCCAGTTGCCTCCTAGTCCAGGCTGCTGATTCTAAGCACATACCTAGGGAGCGCTGGGAGCATCCTTCCCAGAGCATCCGCTGCCTCTCCTAGGAAACCACTCACTGCCTAAGGTTCTCCAGTCACCCAAGTCCCTCTATTGACCTAGTCAAGATCTGGTGATCCCTGAATAGCATATCCTTTGCCTTATAGTCAGCTAACAATTGGGCAGTCATTTTTGTACCTGGAGGCATCACTAACTGCGTGGCTTTCAGCTTTTCTTTGATAGATCTCTTAAGACTACGTTCTTTCTTTTTCCCTCATTTTATTTATTTTTTATTCTTTTTAAGTTGAAGTATGGTTGATTTGCAATGTTGTGTTAGTTTCAAGTATACAGCATAATGAGTCTTTTATATATATATATATATATATATACACACACACATACATATATATTACAGGATATTGAGCAGAGATCCCTGTGCTATACAGTAAATCCTTGTTGATTATCTATGTTATATATAGTAGTCTGTATGTTCATCTCAAACTCCTAATTTATCCCTCCCCCATCCCCTTCCTCTTTGGTAATCATGTTTATTTCCTGTTGGTGTGTCTATTTTTGTTTTGTAAATAAGTTCACTGGTATCATCCTTTTAGAATCCACATATAAGTGATATCATATATTTGTCTTTCTCTGTCTGCCTTACTTCACTTAGTCCGATCATCTCTAGGTCCATCCATGTGGCTGCACATGGCATTATTTCATTCTATTTATGGCTGAGTAATATTTCATTGTGTGTATGTGTATATATATACCACATATTCTTTATCAGTTCATCTGTTGATAGACATTTAGGTGGCATCCGTGTCCTGATTATTGAAGATAGTGCTGCAATGAACTCAGGGGTGCAGTTATCTTTTTGAATTAGAGTTTACTCTGACATCGACATGGCCTGTACCTGTAAGTGGTGAGAGGGGAGATAGGACAAGGAGCATGTGTGTGTGTGAGGAGCGGTCGCTGTGGGTGGAGACAAGTGGGAGGGAATGAATGAGCAGGGCTGCACGCTGGAATGTGCCCTCTATCTTCCAGGCCATCAATTTCACCTTTTTCAGCAGAACTCCCTTCTTCCTTATTCCTGGAACTCAACAACAGAATTCAACAATGGGAGAAGAAAGGCAAGGAAATTTTTTAGAGCACAGACCTCTTTAAAAAGTTCACTTTATGTGCAACGAATGAAATATTGAACATCCGGTATATTATTTTAAAAAGGGATATTAAACAACAGTGCAGGACTGTCTGATTATATTACAATGTCTATCTTCTCATGTGTCAGCAACAAGTAACGCTGAAGGAGGCCTAATTATCATACTCACAGTGGTCCAGGTAGTAAAACAGTTATGCTTTGCATTGCTCAGGATGTTCAGAGCTGAAATAGATAAACTATGTGGGAGACTAGTAATAGGTAATTATTCTCTACTTACATATTCAGCCTCATAATTCTAAATTAAGGTAAGTGGGAAAAGCTTATAAAATATTCAAAGCTCCTTTATCTTTCCTCCTCCCTTTTATTAGAAACTGTGCATGAATTTGCATAGAATAAACTGAGCTCATAAATCAAAGAAGAAACTGCAAGAATGCTCTTTGTAAGTTATAATTTAAGGTTAACTGTAGCACATTTTGCTTACTGTATTATTAATGACTTTCGTTCACTCATGACAAGATTACATATTAAAAATTGTTGGTAGACAAAACTCAGTTCATAATCAATTTGCTTCTTAATGTGAGCAATCTGCGTGCATCCCTATGGCGGAGGCAGGTTTAGCGAGGATAATGGAAGGAGTGCCTGGGGAAGGATGGTTCTCACACAGCCGAGCTCCCTCGGGGCTGTGATTGACAGGCAGCCTCAAAGGAGAATGAGGCCGCTGATGCTGGGCAGCCCTGGATGGCTCAGGCCTGGCTCGGCGCTGCTACCTGAGGCTCCTGGCTTGGCCCCCTCTCCCAATAAGCTCCTCTCTCCTTCCTCCTGTCATCCTACAGCACTTGACACTTAGCCACCACTTGCCAGTACTCGATATCTGTTTAGCCTCATGGCCTCGTGTTTTAAAATTCATCACATCCATTTACTGGAAAATGTATTCCCTTTGCACTGTTAAGCCAAGTCCCTTTCCACGTGCTTTCTCAAATCAGGTTTTCAGGTACTTGAGCTGTTTTTCTCATTTTCTCTTGTTCTTCCTTGTTCATGGCATGTTTAGATTTCTAGCCAGTTCCTTGCCTTGCTCTTCACTTCCGTGTTTCAGCATTGCTGCTCTTCTTTAGAAATGCTTTTTCTTTTGCACTTGAACAAAGGATTGCCAACCCTGCCTTGGCAATTATAGCTTCCCACCTCCTGGACCTGTCTGAGGGTAAAATTTTCATTCGAGTAGAGTTAGATACCAGCTGCCTTCTGATGCCTATGCTACAGAAAGACTTACCCTCACTCTCAGCTGGGGAAGCAGAGTGATGGGATGTTCACAGGTTATTTCTCTGGAAGTTGGCATGGGTGGGTTTACTCTTGTGCTGCGGTCTTGTGTGGCAGACCTGGCTCTGCTTCAGGTAGGATTTTGGAGGAAGAATCATCTCTGAGCCATGCACATGCCTGGGTGTTTTCCAAATGTGTGGGGACGCATCTGAAAATCTTATACTGCAATGTTTTATTGCTTTATTTCATTAATTCTTTAAATCCTGGTATTGTAGATTCAGATGAGTAGACAATTATTTATCTAGAGTGTGTCTTGAAATTATGTCAGAAGTCTTTATGCTGGAAACACCCGAGATTTCAGTCCCTTGGGATGAGGAAATTTTGATGTAGATGTAGTGTCTCTAAGATGGAGAAAGCATTGACTATAGATTCTAAACTATCATCAGGGAAGATTGGGGTGGACAATCGTTTCTTATTTGATACTAATTTTGAATCAATAAGACTGACTTCCTGTCTTGACCTCTGCTGCCTCAGAGGCTGTCCCTCCCCTTCCACATGCAAATACTCCAAGGAAACTAGAAATATTCAGAGAGACTTAATGCAAAGTCAGAGGAGGCACAAAGATAAAAGAACGCGTTGAGATGTGGTGTTGGCAGCAAAGAGAGTCTGAGAAACGTGCTGAGGTATGAGGTGTCATGGATGCTCGAGAGGGGAGGTGACTCATCTCAGATGGAAAAAAAGCCAGGACAGTCATTAAATTCAAATTAAATAGCGGGGATGAGAGGGAAAGTCAAAAGTGACTTTTTTCTTTTTCTGCTTGATTTAAAAATTGAGTGTTCTTAGGGGTTGCATCTTCAACCTTTTCTCACTAGACTCTCATCTTAGTGGCCTCATTACTCTCTGGGCTTCAACCTTGACTCTTCATCCCTGCCTTTCGCTCCCATGAAGCCCCTCAAAGTTACCTTGTCCCAAATAGAACTCCCTTCTTTCCCACCCAAACAACCTCTTGGATGCTCCATTTCTGTGCATTACAGTCACCCTCCCAGCCTCCAGTCTTTCCACCTCCCCTGCTCCTCCAGGCTCCAAGCCCTCCTGATCCTATCCCAATATTTTCCAAGTCACCCCTCACTTGTAGCCCCTGAACTTGCCTTAGCACAAGTGCTTATCGGGTGCCATTGTGATTATCTAGTGATGGTTCTTTTGTCAAAATTATTAATCCTTAAGCTGTCATATATATCACCATAGTGTAACTTCCTAAAACAAATCTTTTTTTAAAAAAATTTCCTTATTTATTTTAATTGGAGGATAATTACTTTACAGCGGGCTTCCCTTGTGGCTCAGCTGGTAAAGAATCTGCCTGCAATGAGGGAGACCTGGGTTTGATCCCTGGGTTGGGAAGATCTCCTGGAGAAGGGAAAGGCTACCCACTCCAGTATTCAGGCCAGGAGAATTCCATGGACTGTATAGTCCATGGGGTCGCAAAGAATCGGACATGACTGAGCGGCTTTCACTTTAACTACTTTATAATATTGTGGTGGTTTTTGCCAGACATTGACAGGAATCAGCCATGGGTGCACATGTGTCCCCCCATCCTGAATCCCCCTCCCACTTCCCTCCCCACCCCATCCCTCTGGGCTGTCCCAGAGCACCAG
This sequence comes from Muntiacus reevesi, assembly GCF_963930625.1. Lineage (NCBI taxonomy): Eukaryota > Metazoa > Chordata > Mammalia > Artiodactyla > Cervidae > Muntiacus > Muntiacus reevesi. The sequence continues at coordinate 18,296,718 of NC_089252.1, read as the reverse complement.
CTTTGAGTGCCCTGCTTCATGAGTTGAACTTCCACTGCTCATCTATTTTACATATGGTAATATACATGTCTCAGTGCTGATCTCTCATACCACCCCACCCTTGCCTTCTCCAACATAGTTCAATAGTCTGAACTTTCTAACATGCCCCTTCCTCATTTAAAATATTTCACTGGCTCCTTGAATGACCAACTCAGATTTCTCAGTGTGGCTATATAACCCTTACGATCGTCCTTATGTCTGCTTGTCTATTATCTTCTACTTCTCAGCTATAGACTTGTGGATTTCAAATCAAACATTACTCTCAACTTCTCTCTCTCTTTCTCCTGTAGCATCTAAATTTTAGGCAGTCATTCTTTATCTCACTTTTAGCCAAAGGCAGAACTTTTATTTCTGTAATGTTGCCAAAATGTTAATTAATTCATTAAAGAATGTATGGGGCATCTATTATGAAATTCTAGGGGTTGGAGGAGATGGGGGAAGTGAGGGTAGTTGAGTAAAAGCAGAGAATGAAGGAAAACAGAAAAGATGAAGAGGACCTTCACCTCTGCAGCAGCCCCGTTTGCTTTCCAGGAGCCCAGCAACAAGAAACCCTGGGGAGTAGTCCTGCTAACACTGCTCTGGGATCGACTGCAATCCTAGATGTTCTGACCTTCCTTTGAGTGGAGGCCGAGGAATGGTTTCACACTGATTGACCAGCTCGTAAGGGTTACTCTCCCAGCTTTTTAAACTCAGGGGCACAATATCGCAAACTAACACTTGAAATGGGATTCCATTATTACATTGGAGTTATTACAGTGTTTGTTTTTCTCATGGTTACATAACTCCAGCTGAGCTCACCTGTAAGATTTCAGGCTCTCTAATTGGCCAAGTTCAGTTTGTCCCAGGCATGTATTTAGTCCTTCTGTTGCCAAGGGGTCCATCACAGGAAAAGGCTTGAATGCTCATTAGAGTACCACATTGCCTTTGTACCTTGGGGAGGCTGTAACCTCCAAAGTTGAAAGAAAAATCCATGCTCTCCACATAAATGAGGATTTTGCATTCTCATTTTGGGTGGAGATTCCCAGAAGGGTGGGGAATGGGAATTAAAAAAAAAAAAAAAAAAAAAACAGGAAAGAAAAACAGAAACAAAGGGGGAAAAGAAGGAGAGACTCAGTTTTTGTATTTCTGTTTCTTGCTGGTGAGTCTGACAATAAAACTGTAAACATTACAATACAGAAATTGCTTAGTAGCTCATTTGAAAGTTATCCCTCCAAAGTCACAAAATCATTCATAATTAATTGTCAATTGACTGATGCAGGCCTATGCCATAGGAGTTCTGAGGAGGTGAGATCAATGCGGATTGAGGCAGCCCAAGGGCCTTGAACAAAGACCAGGACTGCAGTGCAAAATGGAAGGAAACAGCTTTTGAGGGTGGAGAGGCAACGGTGTTCCCTGGGTGACTTGAATTCACAGGGTCATGGTGCTCCCAACAGGGTGTCCTGCAGACGCTGGCTGAAGTAGAACATATGCCACACCTGAGCAAAGTGTCATTGACACCTTCACTGCATGGGGTGTTTTGAGCAGTAGCACTGAGGCCTCCTAGATCTAGTACAGAGTTTGTGTTTGACTCGATGTTCTGTATGGAAGTGTATAGAGCACTTCTCAATTTCCCTTCTTGTCTAATTCTGTTCTTTGGAGGATGCTAACTGCTATTGACACTTTGATGTAGCTCTCTTTCTATGCACTTATATATGTAGATACAGATACATATTCAATGTATTTACCAACATTCATGTGAATTCTAAACCTAAACGGGATCAGTTATATGTATACAATTCTCATGAGTTGCTTGATTTATTGTCTAAGCATGTAACGGAATGATCATTCCTCATTACTTGCCTTCATTCTTTTACATTCCATAGTGTCCTAGAGGAAATGGCAACCCACTCCAGTATTCTTGCCTGGAGAATCCCCTTAGACAAGAGCCTGGTGGGCTACAGTCCATCGGGCCGCAAAGAGTCGGACATGATTGAAGTGACTTAGCACACACTGGATTGATGGCCATTTAACTTGTTTTCAATTTTTCTCTAGGGTAAAAATCATCTTGATATTTACACTTTTGGACCAACTATTCATTTCTCTGTAGGACAGGGTCATAAAAAAGAATTGCTAACTTTGAAAAAAAGCCACTAGATTAAGTTCCAAAAAGATCCTATTTACATCACACCGAAGTATATAATATGTGTTAATGCCTACTTCCCCTCAACAATGTTATCTTTCTCGGTTTGCAAAATTGGTGTGTGAAAAATGGTATTTCATTGTTTTAAAATGCATGTTATTGATTACTAGTGAGGTTTAATATCTTTTTAATGTGATTGACCCTTTCATTTTTTTTTTCAAGTCTTTTTTTTTATGGCTCCAAAGAAGCCATTTGTCTCATTTCTATTCCTCATTAAAATTCCTCAATTAGAATAAAATCAGTTTGACTTCCACTGAATCTTTCCTAACCATCAAATACCTAAGCCAAGTAATGTGAAAGTGTTAAGTGAGTTAAATAATCAATTGATCAATATGTATTCACTGGGCAATTAATGCCTCTAGTCTGTTCTGGATATTGTTGTGGATATGGCGCTGGCCTTTAAGAAGCTTATGTGATCTTTTCGGGTGATAAGACTCAAACTGTAATCAATGGCAGTACCACTGTTTACTGGACCCCAAGGACTGTAGGAAACCCTGGAAGAGAGGGGCTCTGTGGGTTGGAGTAGCTGAAAAAGGCTTAATAAAGTAGTTGTAGTTGTTCTTAACCTTGAAAGGGCCTTTTGGAGGAAGGGAGTGCATTTTAGGTTGGGAAGAATAGTGTGAGACAAGACACTATGTGGGCAAATTGCAGCTTTTGGAGAGTAACAAGGAATGTGGTCATCTTGAAGCAGGAATTATGGAAACCTAAAGGAGTTCACAGATTCTTGAGCTAATGTGTATACTACTGTTTCAATCTCCAGTGTGAGGCGTTTCCCTCTGCCCCCGCCTTGTCTTGATCTGCTTTTGTGAGACTGTATGTCAGGAAGTGGGCTATCAGGCTCAGGGATCAGGAGGACAAATAAGGACAGGGGCAAAGCTCTGCCTTGTGAAGCTCCACTGGATCCCCCAGGAAGCTGCTGGATCAGAGACCTGCCTGATTGCAGCCCCTAAAGCCTCATCATTTTGTCCAGAGGTGCCATTGCTGCAATTACAATCCAAACTCGGAGTCAATTACTCACTGTGTGAATCACCCCCAAAAGATTGCTTTTTCCTTTTCCATTAGTATCACACATAATTGCACTCTGTATGGTTCCTAAACTCTTATTTCTGACTTCAATGTCCGTGAGGATGTGGGGTGGTTATAAAGTCCCTTCAGCTCCTATCACTGACCTCAATGACACTTTACATAAGGCTCATTTATTATTTTCTTCATTAACAATACATCCAAACTTCTACCATTAATTTTTTAGCTCCTCGTGAGGAAAGATTCACTGTGTTTTCCCTGCTGATTTTTCCATATGTTCACCCTTTCCTCTTTTTATTTGTCTCCTTATTAATGGGGAATGTTAACACTCATGCACCCTTCAGCTGTCGGGGTGCCTGATTTTGGTGGTTCTGTGCTTTCTTTTTGATGGGCATTCTTCATTGCAGACCCCGGCCTTCCCTACCTCTTGGCTCACAAGATCACAATGAACTGACCCAGGGCATCACCCTTCTCTGTCTTTTTCCCTGTTTCAATGTCAATCAAGCAGTTAAGCCCTGCGTTCACTCTCTTTCTGCTACTGAGTGTGGCCACCCCGTGTACTAGCTGCCCTTGCGCTCGTGCGTGCTAACTTACTTTAGTGAGTCCTACTCTTTGCAACGCTATGGACTGTGGACGGCTGGGCTCCTCTGTCCATGGGTCTCCAGGCAAGAATATTGGATGGTGTTGCCATGCCCTCCTCCAGGGGATCTTCCTGACCCAGGGGTCGAACCTACCTTTTCTGCAGCTCCTGCATTGCAGATGGAGTATTTACTACTGAGCCACTAGAGAAGCCCATCACCTGCCCTAAGGGTTATTATATGGGATCAACCAACTCATCATAAAAAGGGAAAAGCCATGCCGATCCCTCAGCAGCAAGGGAGACAGAAGATGAGCAGAAGCTGGGTGGGGTAGGGTATCACCCCAGCTAGATGAAAGAAGGGAGCAGGCAGGCCTCCATCTGGCATACAGAGGACACTGCTCCATATTTGGGCCGGAACTCATGCAAAAGTCCTAGTCTGGTTAAAAAGAATCATTAGTAGGGGATTTCACTCAGCGATATTTCCAGAAAGTCAAATAGTAGTGACTCTTGGAGACATTTCACAGGAAATATATTCACCAGCGGGAATATATGATGGGCTGAGGCATTCAAAAGACAGACCAGGGACACGACACAGTGTGCAAACATTCCAAACATGTGGGTGATGTCTTAGTCCAGGAGCGCAGGGGCCAGAAAGGATGGGAAACCCAAGCCGAGGTACAGTCGTGAGACGGGACCGCAGAGGAGGGGCTTCCAGGGAGGCGTACAGAGTGTGATTGAGTATTTGGAGAGCATCACCAAGTCTAGGGGCTTCGCAGGTGGTGCTAGTGGTAAAGAACCCACCTGCCAATGCAGGAGACACAAGAAACCTGAGTTCGATCACTTGAACAGGAAGATCCCTTGGAGGAGGGCATGGCAGCCCCCTTTGGTATTCTTGCCTGGAGGATCCCATGGGCAGAGGAGTCTGGTGGGCCACAGTCCATAGGGTTGCAAAGAGTCAGACACAACTGAAGCGACTTAACACACACACACACATGCACACACACTCCCCCCAAATCTAGAGTCACGAATTTAATGATTTTTCCCCTACAACTAATGTCTCACTCGAATTCAACAGTCTATTGTATTATTTCTTGCAAATTACCTTTCTCAAACTTTTTCAATTTAGTTTCCATGAAAGTAATAATTATATTTTTTTTGCAATCATACTTTGTTGATTTACATAATATTTAGTTAAAATGTGTCATTATAATAAAAAGCCCCAAATGGCAAAAATATATTTGGTCATAAACACAACTGACTCTTGGTGAGCATGGAGCTCACAGATGGGAATAGAGGTATGTAGGTAAACCAGGGAATTGCCTCCCAGTCAGAGGCTTTTAGTGTGCTCTGGGCATAAGAGAGAATACCAATTAATCTTAAGTGTGAGGTAAGTGTCATTTCCTGTCCTTCTCTCTACTGCCTCTCAGCCAGAAGGAGGAGAGTATAAGGCCCTGAAGGATGAGGGATCAAGAATTCAAGGAGGGAATGTGGCTGAAAGATGAAGGGTAATGAGTTGCTTAAAATCTTCTATTTATATATACTTGCTATATACATGTGTGCGTGCATGAGCATGAAAGTGTGTGTGTATTGCAAAGAAATAACTTAACAATCTTCCTGAAGGCAACTACAAGCAAAGTGATGAAGTTAGAGACCAGACCGCAAATAATTAAGATGTGTCTAAATGGAAAGGCAGTTGAAATAGCAGACATGGACTATTTTTCAAAGGAATTAGGAGCCCAGGTAAAGGAGAATGATAAGGACTTCAGTGGAGGAACAAGGGAAGATCAAGACAAACTTTGTAACATAAACAATACAAAAATAATGTGTATAGCTGAGGGAGAGGGATGTTGGAAGATGAACCTGAGAAGATGTGCTACAAAAACGAAAGCAAATGATACAAATATCAGTCCATACAAGAGCAGATAAAGTTCTAAGACAAAAGCAGGGATGTATGGAAACAGAGACAGGATTCAACAACCCTCTAAGAAAAGAAGTCATAGCTCTATAGACTGAAACGATGTTTTTAATGCAATGACATTACTGGAGATGAAATATATACAGTGATCGTGTAAATGAGGGAATCGAAACTATGTAAGTGCATTGAGAAAGACTTACCAGGTAAGGATAAGACTGCAATGTGAACAGAAATACAAAAAGGGATTTTACAGGCAAAGTAACAGTGTGGGGGAGTTCTGGGCAGAGTACTCCCAGGTGCATCTCACCGTGTGAACGATGCAGAGTTGGGTTAGTGTTTTGGTGTGGCTTCTGTGCAGAGCACTTGTGGTGGGGGTGGGAGGTGGGGGGCAAGGCTGGAGCCAAACGCATGGGCAGCAACATCTTTACTTTTATATTTTTATTCTTAGAGTGAGAAGATTGAATTTCACCTTGTAAATTTGGGGACCTCTGTCCAGCAATGATTTTGGAAAATCTGATTCATGTTTATTATGAAGTTGCAGACCTAAGAGCATGAGAGAAATGCAATAACCAGATTATTTTCCTGGAGCAATAGTTATAGTTCCCTGTTTTGAGAAAAAGTCTTTCTCTAGCATCTTAAAGGGGCATGTGGAATTTGAAGCGTAAAACAGGATGTCTTTGTTTCCTAATTTAGGCCTAATGAGAATTCTTTTCCTGTAAATATATGGATATATGGGCTTCCCTGGCAACTCAGTGCTAAAGAATCTGCCTTTCAATGCAAGAGACGTGGATTTGATACCTGGGTTGGGAAGATCCCCTGGAGAAGAAAACTGTAACCCACTCTAGTATACTTGCCTGGGAAATCCCATGGGCAGAGGAGACTGATGGGCTATAGTCCATGGGGTCACAGAAGTGCCGGACATGACGTAGCAACTAAAACAACAACAACAACTATATATATATATACACACACATATATATATATAATATGTATATGTTATATATATATATATATATATATATATATATATCATGTGTGTGTGAGTGTAAGCATATATATATATATATATATATATATGTATACATACATTGATCCAGAAAATAAGATGAAACTGATGTAGAGGGTTAAATTGTAGAGGCTATCTTTATGTTCAATAAAGCATTTTAATTTTCAGAAAGAAGAAAGAAATGGGAAAATAACAAGGAGGCTTCAGTCTGAGATCCCAAGGCAGAGGTAAAAGGCTGGAAGAGAAGATAAATGTGAGCTCTCTGCAGAGAAGGAGAATTGCTCTCCTTAACCCAGGCAGGGGAGAATAGGTCCTAAGGAAAGAAGGGTTTAGTAAGACTTTCTGAGGCTTCTAAGTCTTCTATGAGTTTCCTTTCCTTTTCTTTTTTTTTTTGGAAAACATCGACCAGAAAGCTTTGTTGTCTAGGAAAGGGTAAAAGGATGTCTGGCTGAATTGGAATTGACAAAACTAGGCAACTCAGAGAGGGCAGTCTCAGGAGCAGCCTTTAACCACAAAAGAGATATTGAAGGCGATGCAATCGATAGAAATGGAGCGGGCGCGGGAGGAAGATGATGAAACCCATCAAATTCGATCACTGGGCAGAAGTGGTCAGCGTCAGCTTCCTCTTCAAGGGTCACTTGATGTCAGCCTCCATTCAGGGGCTTTCGCCTCCCCGCTGATTGTGTTCTTAGGACCATAAAGTTGGAGTGTCGAGAGGGAAAAATGCATGCTGCCTGCTCCAGACTTCTTGAAGCCCCTTTCACAGTGGCCTATCCAGGTAGGCTTTCTGGATTCCTGGGTTACAGAGACTCAACTGCCTAAGACTACACAATAGGCAGGACGACTCTACCTGAAGACACATTCATCATTCATTCATTTGTTCAAAGTTTATTCCTATTTGCAGCAGATTTTAAGAAAGATGGCTATAAATCCTTTGCAGCTTCTTCCATCGAGAGGTGGAGTCTATTTCCCCTGACTGAGCGCTCTTTTTGACCTAACAGAACAGGGAGAGACACGTGACAGCCCCAGACATCTCCATTATGTCTGAGGTGAGACAATTGTGCAAACCCAGCTGGATGATGTGCACAGAAATGGGCTCAGCTGAGCCAGGCTCCAAATGCTTTCCCACAGGTTCTTAGCAAACAAAGGGGCTCAAAATAAGCATTTGAGTCAATAGGTTTGGGGGTAGTTTATTATGTGGCACCAGCTAGCTGATATGTCATCTAAAGATAGATTTAGGAAGACTCAAAGTGGAAGGGATCCAGAAATCAGTACTGCTGAATCTCTCCAGGCTACCAGAGACTCACCAAAATAAGCTTAAGGAGAAAATAGCTATCTTAAAACCATCCTAATAAATTATCATTAAACATCAAGAATTCAGTCATAACATTCAGGCAAAACTCCAGGTAAATGCTGATTGCACTTAGAAAACATCCGTTCAAATGACTGCATTGTAACAAGAAAACAGTGACATGCATAGCATCTATAAAGGACATAACAGGAGCCAAAAAAAAAAAAAAAAAGGGAATGTTCTCTGTCCCTGGAAAGATGAGACAGGGAGTGTGTTTTGGCATCTCTTGAGTGGTAGATACAAGCTTGTTACTGAGTGGGAAGCAATTGCCTGTGAACTTGACTATCTGATCGAGGTCACCCCCTTCTCTACCTGCTTTGTTCCCCTTTTATCAAACAACCTTTGGAGTATAATCTGGGTTCGTGTACATACTTGTTCATAGGAGAGCACATTCTTATCCATAAACACTGACAGTCTATCTACTTAATAGTTATATTTCTCATTGTAAATTAATGAACTGAGCTTCTGTGTTTTATAGACTGTCTTTGTAAACTTGATTCATGCATTTGCTGGGCTACCAGTCTGACTTCATGCCTATAAGCCTAGGATGAAGAGAAAGGAGAATTCACCAAACATATGCTCTTTTTACCTAAGTGGCCAACAAGTTCCTTCCCTGGCAATACCTGACCTGATTTTTACCCTTCACTCAAACTCAGAACGTCCGAAGTCTCTTGATGCTCTGGCCAAGGTCCTTCTCACTTCTCCTTGTGGTTAGTTATAATACAAGCAAATGCTTCTTGAGGGCTCACTGGGTGCCAGACATTGCTCTAAGGACTTTACATGGGTAACCTGAGGTGTAATGCTATTCTGATTTGACAGATGAGGAAGCTGAGAGACAGACAGATTTAGTAACTTTCACCTAGGTAGGAAGCACAGAGCTAGGATTCAAACTTAGGAGGTATATTTCAGGATGCTTACCTATGATTATCAGGTTCACCAATGGACATAACTTGCTCAACTAGGGATGATGCTGTCTTTTTTTTTTCAAATCCCACCCCTTTAAGAAGAAATCTGAACATCTCCAAACATCTATCAGATTAAGTCCAAAGTCTTCTATATGGCTTTAAAGGCACTCTTGAATCTGATCTCAATGTATTGATAGAACATCAACTCCTATGTTTCATTTAATTTTAACAATTATCTGAAATGTTTTATATGCCAAATATCAAGCTTTATGCTGATGGAGAAACAATGATAAGTAAAAGAGTTTATAACTAGGCAAATAAAACACAAATCTGTGAAAATATAGCAGAATTAGGCAGTTGGTGTGTGTTTGTAGCAGAAGAAATTCACCTCTGAGCTGGGGATGTTGTTGTCTTGGAAAGGAGATAGAATATAAGGTCATCTCAATGAGGATTGTGTTAGACCAAGTGGAAAGAGAAAATAATTCATTACAGATAAGAAGAACAGCATAAGCAGAGACAAGATCTTAAAAGAGCCAGGGTCATTTTGGGAACAGAAAATGCACAAGTGTGATAAGGGCAAATGAGTATGATTGCAATTAATGTGAAAAAAATAGAGTGCAGCTGGGCGGTGGACAGGCTAAGAGCTTTGCTTAAAGTGATAGGTCAGCTCAGTGATTTTAGCACATTCACAGGGAGTTTATGATTGAAACCTGGAGAATTGTGAGGCTCTTCAATGTAGACTTGAAAACACAATCAGTGCTTGAGAGGACTACTCATTTAACTCCTTGTTCTGAACTGCTTAGCTGCAACTCTGATGGAGAATCATGGGGTGCATAGGCACTAATGGTGGTGTTTCCAGGGCACATTCTGAGTCTCAGCTTTCACTTCAAAATGCTCCTCAGTTGATGATTTCCAGGGTCACCTATGTTTGAGACAAGCCTAGTATATCTCTGTCCTAAATGTTTGCAAAGCTCAACGAGATAATAAAACCTTCGAAAATTTCTGCCGCACAAAAATGTCTTTAGCTATATTTAGTATAGCTTTCCAAGCTTGTTGTTATGAAATTTCCCTTGGCTTCTGAAAACACTATTATTATCATATAGGTTAGTGTTCCCTTCTGTGGAAGAGTTGGGAATCTTCCATTTAGTTGATGTCCTTCATTAAACAAATGCCACAATATATCTTCCTTTTGGGGACAGTAGGCAGAGCACAGAACTTGCGATGGGGCAGCTAAGTTCTGGTCCTCAGAATTGAACAACAGTGTGACTTTGTATGGATAATGGGGCTGAACCAATATTTTTTCATAGGATGAGTGAAGCTGATGACTTCTGACTTTTCTTTCAAGACAATCACAGGAATAGGTTGGATGAACATATTCATAGTTTTGAATAAACGAGGATAGTTATTGGTTTTATACACTGAAGTTTTGGCCTGAATTCTGAACCAGGTCAAGAGTGTATTAATATTATAACCAGATAATATCTTTGTACCACTCTCTCTGAACTCAAATGACCTGAAATAGCATGGCTTCTGCCTTAACCCCTAATCTTAAGTGATCTGAGAAAAGAAGCATGAGCTTTAAGATAAAGAAAACATTCCTACCACCAGCTGCCCTAAAAATGTTCTGTGCAAAGGTCCTGATCTGGAGATCTTAGAAACAGGGTTGTCAGTACTGACTGGAGCAAGTCAAGTCCCTTCAGTTTGCTGCAGTTTCATGACTCTGACTTTGGAAAGTGGATTTTAGACTAGACCAGGGTCAAATTTCTCTCATTGTGCAAAAATATTGCTCTTGTGATCATGTAGAAGGGAACATTAGGACGTAAAGGAAAGTTTGGAATCCCATTTCATTTTGAAGAGATATTGAGTATTTCTGTTTCTTACTTCTGTCCTCACATGTATAAACTTTCCTTACAGAGAAGAGTCCAAATTTAGCATGTGAGTGTAAGACAGGAAACATGGAGGTTTTTGAGATTAACATTCTGGTAAACCCATCTCTGGCATGCTGAGATTCATGGGGTCGCAAAGAGTCGGACACAACTGAGCGACTGAACTGAGCTGAAACCCATCTCTGGTGATTCAGGCACTTCTTTGGGCCATTCGTCTGCTTTAAGCATCTGTTTTGATGTCTGTGTACCAGCTTTGAGTTCACCTCCTAACTAAGAGGATCCACTATGTGAATTCCTAAACTCCAGAAATCAGGACCCATCAAGCAGTGGCTGCTCTAATTCCCCAAAGAGGCCAACTCCTCCCCCAGAACTACAACTAAAGGAAAGTAAAAGCTGGCTTTGACAGCTCAAATGCAGTGACCTCAAATTTCCTCTTTTCTTAAGCCTTTTTTTTTTTTTTTTTTAATGAATTGCCAAGAGGCTAACGGTTGGAGAGGTTGAAAGGGAATTAGAAAGGTGGAAATGTAAAGTGCAAAGTGGGTGGCTTCCTGGATAAAAGTATTTGGGGGAGGACAGGTTGAAAAATCTGTTGAGTTTAGGAGGTATACAATATATTTTATGTTTTATTGTTGTTGCACTCGGACTGAGAAATCTGCTCATGGAGTTGGCAGTGAGATAGTCAACCAACCCCAGGAATACCAATATGTCAAAAGGAAATCTTTTCCCTTCAGCAAATAAAATATTAAGAGGGCTCAACGAGAGCCAGTGGGAAGTGGCCTGGAGAAGGAGATGAAAAATTAATTTTAATGCATGGAAGACTAAGTAATTCACTTATTTCACAACCTCAATCAATTTTAATATTTTAGTATTTAATGTGAATGTAGTGGCTCTCCAATAATATTTTAAAATTTGTTTCTCCCTTTTTGGCTTTTGTCCTGTGAGTACTTGAGTACTTTCTATTTTCTTAGCCATTTTTCTTAGTGTCTAGATAGGGAGGTTTCAATGATTTCACATTACTCAAGGCTAGAATCTACCCTCTCCTCTCTTCACCAGTTTTAAAAGTTATAAGATTACTAAATTGGGAGCAGAGGCAGCAGGAAAGACCCCAAACCAGCTTTTAGGCAGGCTGATTTTTGGAGAGGCCACTGAACCCCGAGAGCCTCTCACATCTTCCGGGACGAGCCATTGTGTGGAGAGCAAAATGGGGTCATTTAGTCATTAGTCCCTCGGATATCAGCCCAAGAGGGGAAGCTGTCTGCCTTTCCCCACAATTTAGACACTTATCTTACAAATTCACCAAGCTCGGTGATTTCTGAACAATGCCAGCTGTTAGGAAGCCATTTCCCTGGCATTTTCCCCATAATTTGATTTGAAAGGAAAAGATTAAACTCAGTCCGACCCAGAACTGTCAGCCCAATGCCCTCAAAGAGTTTGACAGAAAAAGAAAAAAAAACCCAATAAAACCTTGCAGACACTTAGATGAAGAAACCACCTGCACCTGTGCATTAAGGTGAGCTCACAGGCACTTCCATAGGCCAGTAAATGAAGGTGGGCAGGACCAACCATGGAGACTTCTCCCGGAAAGATGGATGAACGGGAAAACTAAATTCACTGTCCTTATTGATGACCAACTTCTAGGCAATGTTAATTTTAGGAATAAGGCTAGATTGCATTTAAATAGTGAGCAGCTGGTATGAGTTAAAATGTTAGCATTTTAACTATATTTAACTGAAATACTTCAAATATTAGCATTTTAACGATAGTTATAGCAGCAAAATTTTCCAGGGTGTGGTGATGTCACTTCCAAATCAATAACAAACATTCTATCTATTCTTCCATAACTGAGTAAATAAAAATATCTGAATGTTTATTTTTTATGAAATACTTATTTTAATTAACACTCCCTTCAAAATATGACTTTGATGATAATTTTACCTTTGTTCTCTGGTAAGGCCGTTGATTCCTGGAGAGGTTAACTTGTTAACAGTGAAACAGCTGATAAATACTAGAATTGGATTTTGGTCCAGCTTTAGATCTTGGGGTCTTATTGTTTTGTTATGCATCTTCTCTGCAAAAGGCAAGGGAGAAATGTGTTATAAAGTTCTTAGCCCATGTTGGTTGGAAACTAACCTGGTGAAATCTGAAACTGGCCCCTGTACACAAAGAGTAAGGTGAGGCCAAGAAAGAGTCAGCCACTCCAAACTGGTAGGTGGTGGTGGTAAGAAGAAGGAAATTTACAAAGGAGACTTATCTCTAGAGCTACATGGTTAATAGATCTGCCCCCACCCACCAGTGTCTTAAGAGTTTATGGAGATTGTGAAGTCAGATCCTGTCACATATCCCATCCACATGGTCTCAAAAATATATACCTCCTTCAAGCCTGCATCACTGAAAATGGCTCCCACTTTGGGAACAGTTGGTGAAACATACATTCCAAGGATAGGAAGCAGGGACAATGAGCCTGGGTCCAGCTCTTGGGTCAACCAGCACTCGTATCTTCTTGATGATCTCCTCCAACAAACCAATGGTGTTCTTAACTTATACTGTTGCTCAAACTTTCCCAAATACAAGTACTTTATATTATCCTTCTTGAACTTGGTCTCATTGTTCTTCTTCTCTGCATTCTACCTCAGTTTATTGAGGGATATGCTGGGGAGACTGTGGTTGTTTCTGTTGATACCACCCTCTAAATTTAGACACAAGTCTCAAATATTTCTAATTTCTTTTGATGAATGTCAGTGTTTAATATCAAGAAATATATTATAAAGTCATAACATATTCCTTCAGTGTAGAAATAATTCAATTCCCCCATTTCACAGGTGAAGAAAGAGTTAGATATAGATACTAACTTCCCCAGAGTAACAAAGGTCATTGGTGGCCAAATGACAGCTGGATCTTACCTCCTGTATTTTAATTTATTCTCATCTCAGTGTTCCATTTCAGAAGCATTAATATTTTCATTTTATACTACTTAGGGTAATGATATATATATATATGTATATATATATATATATATATGCCTATATATGAATGTATGTAAAATTTGCCACGTGTATTTGTATTTTAATTTTTCTCCTAACTTCATCCTTTTTTTTTAATGCAACACATGCTATGTCTTCCATGTTTTTGACAATTAAGACTTTAAGTTTCCCTATTTCTTCATCATCATCTGTGCCTAGGACAGTTCTGCCAAGCATTAAGTCCTCATTAATTATTTAATGATTGATCAATCCTCTTTGAGATGAATTTGCAGGCATTTAAGATTTTAAATTGTTTGGTGAGTCATTTTTATTATTTCCTGATTTAAATTTTTTATTTGTAGACTTCTATTACACTCAAAAGGTCATCTTGTGCTGCTGAAACACTGAAATCCATATTCCAAGAGCAACTAGAAGAGCATAGAATTTGGTTCTGTTAATAGCTCATTTTGCATTGCTGAAAGTTACTCCATCTCAATTTCCATTCCCATATGCCAACTTTCCTCCTAATAATCAAAAGTAATGAAACTTCAGTAAATAACAAAAATACTTGGCTTAAGACTCAAGGAGGGAGGGTGTCTCTGTCTTCATTTTGAGTCTTTGAAACTTGTCATGGGATAGTCAATATGTACTGGGAAAGGAGAGACCCAGAGGTAGTGAGCAATCAAAAAAGTATTAATATTTGATTGAGAGGATATACAGAGAAGGATATCAGGGATCACAGACATTAATTGGGGCTTTCATTTACTTGGGTTCATAAATACTTTCTTTATTAAGCAATATGTAAAGATAGAATTTTGTCTTTCAGAATTCCCAGAGATGTAAGGGCAGGTTAACCAATCTATAAGTACACAGTGCATATCTTTCCACCTACAGGGAAATGTATGTGTGTGTGTGTGTGTGTGTGTGTGTGTGTGTGTGTGTATCACATAGATAATATTCTTTCTTGATTCATTTAACTGCTTTGTATTTGAAATAACATAGGATGGCTTATGAAGATTTATAGACTATAACAAGAGAAGACATTAAGAATAAGCAAGAATGAAGAATATACAAAAGAAAAGATTTCAAATGAAGTTAAGACTGAGGCATACCTAAGATGCGTATCAGAAAAAAGTATGAAAAAAAGGTATGTATTTGATTGAGGGAGGCCAATAGAACTGTAGTGGCAAAGTGTCCTGACATTTACTAACCTTGTGATTTTAGACAACGTTGTCTATGACTTGGACAAGATTTTGTACATGCTGTGTTTTCAAACACTTACAAAACATTGTCTCTACCCTTTAGGATCTGGCAGTCTAGAAGTGAAAAGAAGATTTACTCAATGGAGACCATTAGAATTAACCATTGTAAATGTGTCCTCACCTATGATCCATCTCACTCAAAGTTCAATCTTTTCCTCTTTTCTTCTGGGTTAGCCAATCAGATGTCTGTGCTCCCTTCCCTCCCATCTTGTGTAAGATCACCAGCCATAACAAGTATGTTCTGTCCCATCACTTTTCATCAGAGCATTCCTTCATCGTTGCCAACTGGAGGTGATCTTTACCATTGTTGGCAATAGCCATTTTTTGTTGCATTATTTTTCTGTTATTACTTTTCTTTTGATCAAAGTCTTGCCCTGTCCTAGCTTTTCCCCCCTGCCAGATGCTCCCTACATCTGCACCATCCAGTGACCTCTGTGGCAGGTCCCTATATTGTAGCCTTTGTCATTTCTATCACCCTCAATGGCTGCCTTCACTCTTACCCCCTGGGGATGGACTCTCATTTAACTTTGACACATATCTTCATTATCTCCCTGAGAAGAACTACAGGGGCCTAGAAAGAACTCCTGGAAGCGGCTCACATAGTTTCTCAGAGGTGGTAACAATTGGGTGATGCAAATTTTACAGAGGAGAGAAACATTAGAACTTGAATGAGCACAGCTGCAAGGCACTCAATACTGATGAGAAGGAAGCTGGTGCTGAGATGGGGCAGTTGAATCTATCAGAGTGTTGCAAGTGGGAACAGACTGGCTTCTTTAAGGCCCAGTGTTCAAAGGTGAATCATATTTCTACCTGACAGAATCTGGAGTTGAGTCTAAGGGTACACTATCCCCAAAAACAAAGGTTTAGAAATTTTCTGCAAGGAGTAGGCTTCCTGTTACAACATAAGATATCAATGATACAGTGAGGAATGTGATGC
This sequence comes from Muntiacus reevesi, assembly GCF_963930625.1. NCBI lineage: Eukaryota > Metazoa > Chordata > Mammalia > Artiodactyla > Cervidae > Muntiacus > Muntiacus reevesi. The sequence continues at coordinate 18,280,675 of NC_089252.1, read as the reverse complement.
AGATCAGGTCTCATGCAACTCACAGAGGTCATGTTCCATCAGGCAGTTCAGTCACTCAGTCATGTCCAACTTTGAGGCCCCATGGACTGCAGCACGCCAGGCTTCCCTGTCCATCACCAACTCCCATGTTGCATCAGTTTCTATCTAAATACCTATCTGCTAGAGTCCTGGTTTTGCAAACTTCCTGGAAATTAGCCCATATAAGTAGGGCTGTGTTCTGTTTCTAGGAAGTTCCTATCTAAATATTTTAGATATTAAAATAATAAAAGTGTTATGTATGTTTTAACTTTCAAGAAGAGATACTGAAAACATTTCAGATTTTATTGTATTTTCAAAGTCATCATAACAAAATATTTAAGTTTACATTTTTAACTGGTATTATTGGAAGCTTTTAAGGTAAGTAGAGCTTTCTGATCATTATAAATGACTCCAAATTACAGTAATTCTTGGCTTCTTATAAACTATTTTTATTATTTTATTGTCACATATATCACAATATCATATTTATGTTTATGTGTATATGGATATATATAATTCATAGTGATATACATACACTTTAACTGCATTTTTTAGTTTGTGAAAATAAAAAGTTGCTCAGTCGTGTCTGACTCTTTGTGACCCCATAAACTATACAGCCCATGGAATTCTCCAGGCCAGAGTGCTAGAGCAGGTAGTCTTTCCCTTCTTCAGGGGATCTTCCCAGCCTGGGTATCGAACCCAAATCTAGGTCTCCCGCTTTGTAGTTGGATTCTTTACCAGCTGAGCTGATATATCCCTAATTGTCGGTCTTTAAATCTTCAAAGGTCAATGTTTCATAAATTTGTACACTCAAAATAAGACTTTTTTGGGGGGCTGGTCAAGAGAAAGACAGACAAGTTGGTGAGATGTGTACAGAGGAACTGTTATCACCAACATTTTCACTGTTGCAGATGAATCTTAATGCAGATTCTCTTCCCAGTCTTTGGGAGAATAAAGAGCTGGAGAAGAACACCACCTTCCTGAATCTGAAAATGAAGTTGATTATGAATTTAGCAGCACACCATACTATGACTTGGTGCCTGTGCTTTTGCTGAGGCTATAAAACTAAATGTCTTTGGCGATCCCATTTAGCAATTTCTTGGGCACTGATTGACCTTGGGATATGGGATAGAAGCAGTTGTCTGGGTATCTCAATCTCATTTGTTTTGGGATCAAGCATTAAAAATTGGAGACCTCCTGAGAGATAAATCATTCAACTGAGAAGAATGTTAGCTGTTGTTGTTTTGCTTGTACTCAGATTGAGTTGGGAATTAAACCATAACCAGGATGTCTGGAGTCAGCAGTAGAGCAGGAACAGATAGACATCATATACAATACTAGTGGCAAGAATAGACCCCAAGAGGAATGCCAAAAATAAATTCTGGCTGTCTACAAAGAGGATGCCAAGAACCAAGTGGAAGTGTACCAAAATCAGTATCAGAAAATAAGGCTAAGTCACAGAACTGGAGGGAAAATGAGACTCAGAAAGTTAAGAGGAATCTATTGTGCAGAATTTCCTTAGAGTCTGATTATTGAGCAACAGACTTAAACCTGCGTTTTCTCCATTCATGCCTTGGCCTTCCTCAAAGCTTGACACAAATAGAGTCCCACGTGGAATTTCTTAAACATCCATAGATAGGAGCCTTTCCTGAAAGTCTTGTTAAAAACATACATGCCTACGTTCAAAACCTGATCCACTGGTTAGAGCAAGAAATCTACCAGTGTAGAGCCCTTTTTGTATAAAAGTCCAGTGGTAAGTATTTTTGGCTCTGTGAGCCATATGGTCTCTGTCACAATTACTCATCACTGCTTCTGTAGCATAAGAGCAGCCATACACAATACAACACATAAACCGATGTGCTACTGTGCCCCAGTACAATTTTTTTTTTTTTTTACAAAACAGGTGGCATGCCAGATTTGACCTGTGAACCATGGTTTTCTGACCCCTGGTTTAGAAATATGTCATTCCTCTCCCCAACACAGTGACCTTGTGCATCTTTGCAAAAAACAGGACTTCAAAATAGAAAGCCAGATGTTTCTTCTAATCACTTATAGTGTTGCAGATAATGCTGTTATTGATGCTCAAAATCTCTGACTATAAAAGTTGCTGGAGTGTGAGTATACACAATTGTGGCAGCAAATGCAGTTTCTCCTGGCAGTTACTGGCAAGGGAACTCATTTCCCCAAGTAGCTCACTCACTTGCCTGCTCTCATGTTAGAAATTTCACCTTTGGTAGATTGCTTCAGTTCATAGCAGTGCTATGCTTGCTGATACTGAATGCAAGCTAAAGAAGAATTTAATTGTTCCTGCCCTCATGGGGTAAGAAAAGCAAATTTTCTTTTGACAACTTAAATACTCCTGAGAAGGTAAGCAATACTCATCCATAGGAAAAATGGGTTGAAGACAGAACATGGAGTTTATTTTGTTAGTATCAAGCATTAATAGCTAAGTGTGATTGCTTATAAGAGTCTTTCTGCGTGTGTGTGTGTGTGTGTGTGTGTGTGCAAAATGTGGTTGGGAAGGCGTTGGTAGAATGTATTAAAGAAATGGGCAGCATTGAAATGGACATTTCCAAAAGTATTTTAGTCAAAATCCAGCTCTTTCATTAAGAAATCATCTTCTAGCTCCCAGTGGGGTATAATCAGTTTCTTGATTAGTGTTTGCAGTCACAAGGGTTTAGAGTTGCTTCTACATGACTCAGGGACTTGCCACAATCAGCTCAGAAAAATCAAGCTCCTTATAGCTGCTTGTCAACCTCTGTGGGCTCTGGATTCCTGTGGATATTCCAGTCAAATGTAGAATGATGACAAGGTTGACAGTTGCTCTTGGGGACTCTTAAATCTAGCTTATCTTTCATAGATGGATAGTGCATCCTAAGATGCGACTTGACTTCTGGGAACAGCTAATTTGATAAACCAATTGAGGATAATACCTTTTTAAGTTATTTGCATTTATTTCAGTTAAGATATTTGCATTTTACTAGAGGTTTTATAACTTTTCTCATAAGGATTTACTAATTGGAAATTTCATTAGAAGATGGTCTCAACCACCTGTACTAGAAAGGTTTTAGATCAGAACACTATAGTTAATTGAATGCCAGGAGGCCTGGGTTTTTGTCCCATCTCAAATTACTAAATTAGTTATAACACTATGTTCCCATTATGGTTCTCAGTTTTCTCATTCTATAAAATTAGTTTGGAATTACATGATTACCGCTTAAAACTCCAGGATAAGCTAATTTACACTAAAGTATTAATGACTGACAGTAGTTTAATTAGTTAGTTATCCAGGTACAGAAGCATTTTGAAAGCTCTTAGACCCCAAAGATTCTGCAGTATTCTCATTTTGGACATCTCATTTTAGCAATGCAGAGAGCTTTCCATTTTGCTTTAAATTATACCATGTAGACTGCAGTTCTGAGGGAGACAATTGAGGCTTGCTGTGATTTCTGTGAAGATGCAGAGTGAGAAAGGATTTAGAACCAACATGCGATAGTCAGGTGTGCTTTATACACTGTGATTTGGAGTTGAGAAGGGGCAATGCTTTTCACTCTCAACTTTCCCCAGAGTTTCAAGACAGGGAAACTTGTATTTGGTTCTGACACCTAGATGCAGGTGATCCAATCTGTACATTAATCTACATTCTTCATCCCCTTGGTTCACAATTCCATAGATCCCTGTCTTACCGGAAAGATTTTGAGAGTTCCTTGGACAGCGGGAAGATGAAACCAGTCAATCTTAAAGGAAATCAATGCTGAATATTCATTGAAAAGACTGCTGCTGAAGCTGAAGCTCCAATACTTTGGCCAGCTGATACAAAGAGCTGACTCATTGGAAAAGACCCTGATGCTGGGAAAGATTGAAGGCAGGAGGAGAAGGGGACAACAGAGGACGAGATGGTTGGATGGCATCACCGACTCAATGGACGTGAGTTTGAAGAAACTCTGGGAGATGGTGATGAACAGGGAAGCCTGGCGTGCTGCAGTTCAGTTACAAAGAGTAGGACACAGATAAGCAACTGAATAATGAATAACAATATGAATATATATTGTAAACATATATATCTATATAAACAATTTTGCTGACCTGTAATTCCTGATGCCAGCATAGAATAACCTCCATCTTAAACCTAATTCTCCTCTCTTTTCATTTTGCTTACAATGAGGATAGAAATAGTTGTTTCCTTCTTTATTTTTCATATACCATCAGAAGCACTGTAAATCTTCCACATCTGATAGGACTTTTAACTCAAATGACTCTTTCCTCTTAGACAAAATGTGTACTTTTTTAATGTGCTCTTCAGAGTCATAAGAATTCCTGTCCTCATTCAACAGATTATGGCAATCACACTGTGACAGGTGCTCTTTAGGTCCCCTGGGGTTGGAGAGTGAAGTCCACAAGGTCCTGACCTCATGGAGTCTGCATTCTGGCAGAGACAGCAGACAATTCACAAATAAAAACCCACGTATGCCAGGTCAGGCAGGTGCATTCTGGAGGAGAATAAAGCAGTGAAAGTGAAAGTCACTTAGTCATGTCTGACTCTTTGTGACCCCATTGATTGTAGCCCACCGGGTTCCTCTGTCCATGGAATTCTCCAGCTAGAACACTGGAGCAGGCAGCCATTCCCTTCTCCAGGGGATCTTCCCAACCCAGTGTTCGAACCCAGGTCTCCTGCCTTGCAGGTGGATTCTTTCCCAGCTGAGCCACCAGGGAAGCCAGAGAATCCTGGGGTGGGTAGCCCATCCCTTCTCCAGCAGATCTTCCCGACTCAGGAATCGAACCAGGGTCTCCTGCTTTTGCAGGTGGCTTCTTTATCAACTGAGCTATGAGGGAAGCCCAGGGAAGCCCAAATAAAGCAGGGGAAGTCTAAAGAGCAATGGAAGGCGGACGCTGTTTTGATGGAGAAGCTAGGCAAAAGAGCTTCAAACAGGGCACACTGGATGTGAAGGAGGTGAGCAGAAGCACAGCTTGGGCTCCGGGCCAGATGATTCCTGGCTTATCATTGGTTCCCATCCACTGTTTCTGATTTTCAGTGATTTCAGCTTGCTGATTTGGCAGTTCCTGCCTGGACCCTGTCCTCTCATCACTCATTTTAAGGCATTCCTTCCTGTGTCCAAGGACCCCCTCCTGATGATTTCAGTTGCTTCTTCATATTCACAGATTCCTTGTTTCTAATTTTCCTACTTGCTAAAATTATTTGTAATCCCCATTAATACTATGGCATTTCTGTGGTCATCCATGGACACGTGCATTCACCAAGGAGTGGAAAATTTGAGTCACCCTGTGTACATCCCCTCTGAGGCTGAATCAAACAAGCTCTCATCCTGTAAACATATTTCCTTTTCATGGTCAATTTTGTGTGACATATTTCACATTTTTTGTGTATTTTGTGCTTTCTGTTGGTGATTTACCTGTTTAAGATGGCCTTTAAATGTAGTGCTGAGTTCCTGTCCATTATTTCTAAGCAAGTTAAGCAGAAAGGCTGTGATGTGCCTCATGGAGAAAACACGTGTCTAAGTAAGCTCCATTCAGCTGGGAGGTAGAGGCTCTTGGACGTGAGGTCAAAGTTAAATGAATCAACAATGTGTAATAGTAAGAGACTGTATTAAATGAGGTGTCTTTGAAAAGAACAAATATAACGTAGGTTTTTCACTGTTGAAAGGGTTGTGACCAAAGGGAACGAAATCCTGTTTTTACCATAGGAGCAATGGGTCACTGTTGCTAAACTGAGTGTCCCTGGTAGCTTTAGAAACAGTAAGTACCACAAGTAAAAAGAATATACTGTAACTTACTAGGTTTTGCTTCTAAAATAATTTATCTTGGGGTACCTCATATTACACATGGACATCACCAGATGGTCAATGCCAAAATCAGATTGATTATATTCTTTGCAGCCAAAGATGGAGAAGCTCTATACATTCAGCAAAAACAAGACTGGGAGCTGACTGTGGCTCAGATCATGAACTCCTTATTGCCAAATTCAGACTTAAACTGAAGAAGGTAGGGAAAACCACTACACCATTCAGGTATGAACTAAATCAAATCCCTTATGATTACAGTGGAAGTGACAAGTAGATTCAAGGGATTAGAGCTGATAGACAGACTGCCTGAAGAACTATGGACAGAGGTTCATGACATTGTACAGGAGGCAGTGATCAAGACCATCCCCAAGAAAAAGAAATGCAAAAAGGCAAAGTGGATCTAGTGGAGGTGTTGGAATTCCAGCTGAGCTATTTCAAATCCTAAAAGATGATGCTATGAAAATGCTGCACTCAATATGCCAACAAATTTGGAAAACTCAGCAGTGACCACAGGACTGGAAAAGGTCAGTTTTCATTCCAATCCCAAAGAAAAGAAATGCCAAAGAATGTTCAAACTACTGCACAAGTGTACTTATCTCACACGCTAGCAAAGTAATGCTCAAAATTCTCCAACCTAGGCTTCAACAGTACATGAACAGTGAACTTCCAGATGTTCAAGCTGGATTTAGAAAAGAGAGAGGAACCAGAGACCATATTGCCAACATCCACTGAATCATTGAAAAAGTAAGAGAGCTCCAAAAAAACATCTATTTCTGCTTTATTGACTATGCCAAAACCTTTGACTGTGTGGATCACAACAAACTGTGGAAAATTCTTCGAGATGGGAATAACAGACCACCTTATCTGACTACTGAGCAATTTGTATGCAGGTCAAGAAGCAACAGTTAGAACTGGACATGGAAGAAATGACCGGTTCCAATTTCTAAGAAATTGGGAAAGGAGTATATCAAGACTGTTTATTGTCACCCTGCTTATTATATGCAGAGTACATCATGTGAAATGCCAGTCTGGATGAAGCACAAGCTGGAATCAAGATTTCCAGGAGAAATATCAATAAACTCAGATATGCAGATGACACCCCCTTATAGCAGAAAGTGAAGAAGAACTAAAGAGCCTCTTGATGAAAGTGAAAGAGGAGAGTGAAAAAGTTGACTTAAAACTCAACATTCATAAAACTAAGATCATGATATTCGGTCCCATCACTTCATGGGAAATACATGGGGAAACAATGGAAACAGTAAGAAACTTTATTTTTTGCACTCCAAAATCACTGTAGATGGTGACTGCAGCCATGAAACTGAAAGACACTTGCTCCTTGGAAGAAAAGCTATGACCAACCTAGACAGCATATTAAAAGCAGAGACATTACTCTGCCAACAAAGGTTCAACTAGTCAAAGTTATAGTTTTTACAGTAGTCATGTATGGATGTGAGAGTTGGACTAAAAGAAAGCTGAGGGCCAAAGAATTGATGCTTTTGAACTGTGGTGTTGGAGAAGACTCTTGAGAGTCCCTTGGGCTGCAAGGAAATCAGACCCGTCAATCCTAAAGGAAATCTGTCCTGAATATTCATTGGAAGGGCTGATGCTGAAGCTGAAACTCCAATACTTTGGCCCCTGATGTTAAAAACTGACTCCTTAGAAAAGGCACTGATACTTGGAATGATTGAAGTTGGGAGGAGAATGGAACAGCAGAGAACAAGATGGTTGGATGGCATTAACCGACTCAATGGCCTTGAGTTTGAGCAAGCCCCCGGAGTTGGTGATGGACAGGGAAGCCTGGTGTGCTACAGTCCATGGGGTCACAAGGAGTTGAACACAACTGAGCAACTGAAGTTAACTGAACATCATATTTTATTGCCTGATTATATTCTAATTAATACAGCACTCTATTTGCTTTTCAGTGCTTCTTTAGTTGTTTTAGGCATTTAAAAAAAAATCTATTATTGTGTCTGCCTACAAATCATTGAGGGTCTACTAGGCGCCCAAACCAAGTGAGGAGTTTTTTTTACTGTAAAGACCCCGAAAAATAAGTGATAGGAGGCCCAGTTTGCACGTTAAAGCCCTGAGGCCCTACAGGTTCAGTCATTTGCCCAAGGTCACCATGTTAATAAAGCTGAGGCATCTGGATTTGTTCCAAGGTTTGCTAGGCTCTGAAGCTTTTATATTTTGCACAGTTCTGGGTGCCTGAGAGAGACTCTGTGAGCTAAACAGAGTGTTACAGAAAGAAGACAAAAGAGGGAGGGGAAGTCAAGGACAATTCGTGCTTTGTGTTGGTTGGTAGCAAAGCTATTTTTCTCCCTGGAAGAAAGAGATGAAAGTTCTGATATTCAAATGCTCACCCACCAGGCACCCTTCAGAATTCCCATCCATCAGCTGGCAAATGGACACATTTTAACAAGCACAATCACAACCAAGCAAGTTCTGGCAACAAAATATGCCTCCACTAATGATATTCAATTGTTCTAAGAAGACAAAATGGTCTGAAGTGTAATGAGATGCCAAACACACAAATGCACAAAACAGGCTGCTCATATTTAAGTCCTTATGTTTCTTGAAGTGAAAACTCATTTTAAGAAGATTATGGTGCATATATTATAAAGTGGGATGATATTCCACATTCATGCCCCACTGGGGCCTTGACTGTATTAAAAAAATGAAAACAAAACCAACAACAACATTTTGTTCCCACACAAGTACTTTGCTAATAGGACATGTGACGGGGTAGTCATTTGTTTGGGTTATTTTTATTGCAGGCTTTATGGATGCATTCAGCCTTTTGATACACAATGAGTGCAGGAAAATTTTCAGCCAGTCTCCTAAGAGTGAGAGTACCCTAGAGACGAGGGGCAGGGGGTCAGGACCATTGGAACAGAACTGCTGGTGAGAAAATGAAGTTAGAGAGTGGAAAGGGAGTAAATTTGGGGTGACATCTCACACCACCCCCCACCTTCTGGGTAGAACACAGCAACTGCTACTGAGGCAAGAACCAGATTTTTATCCTTGACCAAGATCTAGTCAACATATTTGTCAGTGGCAAAAAAATCCATGATTCCTAGCATTTTATTATATGAAAAATCCTTTGTTTTGATGACATTCCTTTGAGAAATATAAACAAGTAAAACATGATACAGGAATAATATAGTGGAAGTGAGGGGATTGGTTTCTTAAAAAATATAGATTTTCTCTCCTCTTTTACTTTTTTCTTAGCAGCAGCACTTAGGGGGTTCTGGAAAATCCTGGTCTCCAAGAAACTCTGAAAATCACTGATTCAGAAGGACCGAGATATTTAAATATCTAAGAATGATGAGTGGATTGATAAAAGACAGGCTACACTTGATCTTAACCAAAAGGCTGAGAAACTGCTAGGTTCCTCTGGTCCATGGAATTTTCTGGGCAAGAATATTGGAGTGAGTTGCCATTTCCTACTCCAGGGGATCTTTCAGACCCAGGGATAGAACCAGCATCTCTTGCACCTTCTACATTATCAGGCAGATTCTTTCAACACTGTGCCACATAGGAAGCCCCCTTTAATATTTAAACATGCTTTAATCATTCCCTTAAAGTGTAAGAGAGAGAAACTGTCCTTGGATCCTATGTTCTCCTAACCTCAGTTCAGTTCAGTAGCTCAGTCGTGTCTGACTCTTTGTAACCCCATGGACTGCAGCACGCCAGGCCTCCCTGTCCATCACCAACTCCTGGAGTTTACTCAAGCTCATGTCAGTTGGGTCAGTGATGCCATCCAACCATCTCATCCTCTGTTGTCCCCTTCTCCTTCTGCCTTCAATATTTCCAAGCATCAGAGTCTTTTCAAATGAGTCAGTTCTTTGCATCAGGTGGCCAAAGTATTGGAGCTTCAGCCTTAACAATCAAGTCCTTCCAATGAATATTCAGGACTGATTTCCTTTAGGATGGACTGGTTGGATCTCCTTGCAGTCCAAGGGACTCTTGAGAGTCTTCTCCAACACCACAGTTCAAAAACATCAATTCCTTGGTGCTCAGCTTTCTTTAGAGTCCAACTCTCACATCCATACATGACTACTGGAAAAACCATAGTCTTGACTGGACGGACTTTGTTGGCAAAGTAATGTGTCTGATTTTTAATTTGCTCTCTAGGTTGGTCATAACTTTTCTTCCAAGGAGTAAGCGTCTTTTAATTTCATGGCCGCAATCACCATCTGCAGTGATTTTGGAGCACAAAAAGATAAAGTTTGCTACTATTTCCCCATCTATTTGCCACGACATGATGGGACTGGATGCCATGATATTAGTTTTCTGAATATTGAGTTTTAAGCCAACTTTTTTCACTCCCCTCTTTCACTTTCATCAAGAGCCTCTTTAGTTCTTTTTCACTTTCTGCCATAAGGGTGTTGTCATCTGCATATCTGAGGTTATTGATATTTCTCCCAGGAATCTTGATTCCAGCTTGTGCTTCATCCAGCCCAGCGTTTCTCATGATGTACTCTGTATATAAGTTAAATAAGCAGGGTGACAATATACAGCCTTGACGTACTCCTTTTCCTATTTGGAACCAGTCTGTTGTTCCATGTCCAGTTTTAACTGTTGCTTCCTGACCTGCATACAGGTTTCTCAAGAGGCAGGTCAGGTGGTCTGCTATTCCCATCTCTTGAAGAATTTTCCACAGTTTGTTGTGATCCACACGGTCAAAGGCTTTGGCATAGTGAGTAAAGCAGAAATAGATGTTTTCCTGAAACTCTCTTGCTTTTTCAATGGTCCAGCGGATGTTGGCAATTTGATCTCTTGTTCCTCTGCCTTTTCTAAAACCATCTTGAACATCTGGAAGTTCACGGTTCATGTATTGTTGAAGCCTGGCTTGGAGAATTTTGAGCATTACTTTGCTAGCGTGTGAGATGAATGCAATTGTGCGGGAGTTTGAGCATTTTTGGTATTGCCTTTCTTTGGGATTGGAATGAAAACTGACCTTTTCCATTCCTGTGGCCACTGCTGAGTTTTTGAAATTTGCTAGCATACTGAGTGCAGCACATACTGAGTTTACCACATCGTCTTTTAGGAGTTGAAATAGTTCAACTGGAATTGTTTCCTAACCCAGTCTTCCCTCCTCTCCCCTTCACTCTTATAAAGAGTTCTCTACCATTACTATCTCTACTTTCTGTTAACTCTTCAACCCATTCCAGTATGGCATCTGTTATAGCACCAATGAAAGCATAGTTCAATAAAGCAAATAGTCTTTGTGACTCAAAAAAAAAAAAAAAAAAAAAAAAAAGAAAGTCTATTTAGTCAGGGAAGCAGAAGCCACTCCACATGTCTCAAAGGGAGAGTTAGTGGGAATGAGGCACTAACCCAGAAGTTAATGCTGTAGGAAACACTCACCACTTTGCTGGTAAAGAAAAAGGGAGGAAGTGGTGTAACCAGGGTCTAAGAGTACAAACACAGGCCACATGTCAGTACTGGAACCATGAAGACAGCTTTAGGGCAGAAACCAGTGTCAGGCTGCTTCCTGAGATGCTGCTACAGGTAACGAGAGAGCAGGGAAGGAATGCTGCTTCTTAGGAGGAAATAAGAGGAAAATTTGTGTGTAACGAGTGGGGAAGAAAAAAGATGCACTTTTGTGGTAGCTATATTCTTGTATCTTGTTACCAGGAAGCGTGTTACTCAGTTTCTTTCTTCTTTTTTAAACAGTTTCATTGGAGTATACTTCCTTTAAAATGCTGCCTAAGTTTCTACTGTATGGGAAAGTGACTCAGCTGTTTGTTGTTCAGTCACCAAGTCGTGTCCGACACTTTGCAACCCCACGATCTGCAGCACGCCAGGCTCCTCTGTCCTCTACTACCTCTCAGAGTTTGCTCAAATTCATGTCCATCAAGTTGGTGACGCTATTTAATCATCTCATCCTCTGACACTTGCTTCTCCTTTTGCATCATCAGGGTCTTTTCCAATGACTCACCTCTTCACATCAGGTGGCCAAAGTATTGGAGCTTCAGCTTCAGCATCAGTCCTTCAAGTGAATATTCAGGGTTGATTTGCTTTAGAATTGACTGATTTGATCTCCTTGCAGTCCAAAGGGCTCTCAAGAGTCTTCTCCAACACCACAATTTGAAGCCATCAATTTTTTGGTGCTTAGCCACCTTTGTGGTCCAACTCTATCATCCTACATGACTACTTGAAAAACCACAGTTTAACTCTACGGAACTTTGTTGACAAAGTGATCTTTCTGCTTTTTAATATGCTGCCTAGGTTTGTAATAGCTTTCTTTCCAAGGAGCAAGCGTCTTTTAATTTCATGGCTACAGTCACCATCTGTAGTGATTTTGGAGCCCAAGAAAAGAAAATCTGTTTCAACTTTCCCCCCTTCTATATGCCATGAAGTGATGAGACTGGATGCCTACATCTTAGTTATTTTTTAACATTGAGTTTCAAACGAGCTTTTTCACTCTTCATTTTCACCTTCATTAAGAGGCTCATGGGTTCCTCTTTACTCTCTGCCATTAGAGTAGTATCATCTGTATATATGAGGTTGTCGACATTTCTCCTGGCAATCTTTCTTTCAGCTTGTGATTCATTCAGCCCAGCATTTCAAGTGATGTACTCTACATATAAGTTAAATAAACAGGGTGACAATACACAGTCTTGTCATACTCCTTTCCCACTTTGAAACCGGTCAGTTGTTTCATGTTTGGTTCTAACTGTTGCATCTTGACCTGCATACAGGTTTCTCAAAAGACAGATAAGGTGGTCTGGTACTCCCATCTCTAAGAATTTTCCAGTTTGTTCTGATCCACATAGTTGAAGGCTTTAGCATAGTCAATGAAACAGAAGTGGATGTTTTTTCTGGAATTTTCTTGCTTTCTCCAGGATCCAATGAGTGTTGGCAATTTGATCTCTGGTTTCTCTGCCTTTTTGTAAACCCAGTTTATATATCTGGAAGTTCTTGGTTCACTTACTGCTGAGGCCTAACTTGAAAGATTTTGAGCATTACCTTGCTAGCATGTGAGATGAGTGCAATTGTATGATAGTTTGAACATTCTTTGGCATTGCCCTTCTTTGAAACTGGAATGAGAACTGACCTTTTCCAGTCCTGTGGCCACTGCTGAGTTTTCCAGATTTGCTGACATGTTGAGTACAGCACTTTAGCAGTATCATCCTTTAGGATTTGAAATAGCTTAGCCGGAATTCCATAAACTCTGCTAGCTTTGTTTCTAGTAATGCTTCATAAGGCCCGTTTGCCTTCCCTTTCTAGGATGTCTGGCTCTAGGTAAGTGACCACACCATCACGGTTATCTGAGTCATTAAGACTTTTTTTTTGCATAGTTCTTGTATGTATTCTTGCCACCACTTCCTAATCTCTTCTGCTTCTTACCATTCTGTCCTTTATCTTGCCATTTCTGTCCTTTATTTTGCCCATTGTACATTGCATACTTGCATGAAATATTCCTCATAGCTCAGCTGGTAAATATTCCACCTACAATTCAGGAGACCCCAGTTTGATTCCTGGGTCAGGAAGATCCACTGGAGAAGGGATAGTCTACCCACTCTAGCATTCTTGGTCTTCCCTGGTGGTTCAGCTGGTAAAGAATCTGCCCACAATGCAGGAGACCCGGTTTGATCCCTGGATTGAGAAGTTCCCTTGGAGAAGGGAAAGGCTACCTGCTCCAGTATTCTGGCCTGGAGAATCCCATGGGGTCACACGACTTTCACTTTTTCACTTTCACATCTCCAATTATCTTGAAGAGATCTCTAGTCTTGCTTATTCTATTGTTTTCCTTTATTTCTTTGCATTGTTCATTGAAGAAGGCCTTCTTATCTCTCCTTGCTCTTCTCTGGAATCTGTATTCAGTTGGGTATATCTTTCTCTTTCTCCCTTGCTTTTCACTTCTCTTCTTTTCTCAGCTATTTGTAAGACTTCCTCAGACAACCACTTTGTCTTCTTGCATTTCTTTTACTTTGGGATGGTTTTGATCACTGCATCCTGCAAAACTTTGTGAACCTCTATCCCTAGTTCTTCAGGGACTCTGTTTACCAGATCTAATCCCTTGAACCTATTCATCACCTCCACTGTATAATCATTTACATATATATAAATATATACATATACATATATAACACACACACACACATACACACACACACATGCCCTCTTTTCAACTTCCTTCCAATTTAGGTTACTTGCAGAGCATTGAGTAGAGTTCCCTGTGCTGTACTGTAGGTTCTCACTAGTTATCTACTTTATACATTGTATCAATAGTATATATATGTCAATCCCAACCTCCCAATTCATCCTGCTGCCCCGCTTTTCTTCCTTGGTGTCCATACATTTGGTCTCTATGTCTGTGTTTCTATTTCTGCTTTAAATAAGATCATTTATGCCACTTTATTTTCCCAGATTCCACATATATGCCTTAACACACAATATTTGTTTTACCCATTCCAGGCCCCATTTGTCCTCAGTCAGTATCTCATGTGGTTGGAATCCTTGCCCTTTGTGGATGATTCAAACACTTGCCCCTGCAACAGCTCAGTTCTCAGTGGTCTTAACTATAGTGGGTTCACTTGATCTTTCAAGGTATTTTTTTGCCCTTGGGCTCCAAACATAGCCTTTTACCCCTCCATTGTCTAACAATGACCCCGTTTCCTTTTCATAACTGTCATCAGTCAGTAAGTAACCCTCTTCTTTGACTCTCGGCTTAGTGGCATGAGAAGCCTAAAGTGACCAGGTGGAAATCTCAGGTATCACTTCAGAGATCATTGTTATGCCAGTTGATGGAAGCATCTTTCTTTTAAGAACTAGTAACTCTAAAATCTCATAGCCTGAATTTGGTGGGATGGGAAGCAAAAATTTTTGTGTGATTTATTAGGTATAACAGTGAGGGCAGTCCCTCGCTTCTCCTCTTTATTTCCAAACTCACACTTTATGGCTATGGAAAGAATAGTACTACATATTGGTCATTAGTTCAGAGCCCGTATCACATTTTGAAAGTGAATCTGCAATTGATCATCTTATTATTCCATGTTGGACAGGTACACCTGTAGGAACACACAGATGGCATAAAACCAGTAACTGTCATGGAATTAGTTTATTGGTGCTCTTTTATGCTGAAATGAGTTGTTTAGTTGGCACCACTGTTAACTACTGTTGTGTAGCATGCTTTCATGGTGAACAAGTCATGTCATTATCCATGGGTGGCGGTACTGGCAGAAAAATGTTAAGCAGGAAAGGAAGAATCTAAGAGTAACTTTCTGTTCTTTAAAGGCATACCACTGTTCCCAATGTTATAGAAAGGACCTAATATAATCAGACTGCCATCAGGTGCTTGGAATGGTCCATTTGAGAAATGATGACCTGTTAGGGCCTTTTGGAAAGTTAAGCCATCAGCAATGACAGAAGCAGGTTTTCTTAGTAAGATGAGAGCTCATGCTTTTGACCCATATATAACTTTCTATTTGTGCTGCCATGGCAATGTGAATGCGAGTCTATTGAATAAGCATCAAGGTGGCTGAGCAGAGACTGGCTAACATGACAGGAAGGGTCATCGTTTCTACCTAATATTTGAGAACTTGCTCTGCTCTGAGTACCCTTTAATCAATCACACAGAACAAACATATCCTCTCTTGCTATGTCCTCTCTGGGAGGGTCTTCCCATGCTTCTTCCCCTGAATTCCTTATATTTTTATTTCTTGATTTTTTTTTACTTTCCAATTACATGATTCCTAAGCCAAACTATTATCTGTTGCTTGTGAATCAGTATAGATTCACATCTCTGGCCATAGTTCGATCCAGAAAATGTAAATAACTAAATATACTTCTCAGAGTTAGGCCAGATTAAGATAGGAAATTGGAAGATTGCTTTTCACTGCTGCCTTTCCAGAGCATTCCTGATTACGATTGAAGTACAGCAACACTTAAGACTGGTGACAGCATACCATATAGAAACATCTGTGAACTAGGGCTGAATTCTTTCTTCCTCTGTAAACTGGTCATTAGGGTTATCCTGTAAGGCTATAGGTTAACCTATAGCTATAGGAGTGGTCTCAGACGGTTCACTCTGTGGAAGTGCCTGGGGATTCTGAGCCTCCTGCTTGTGAGATTTATTTAGATATCTAAGACCTCTTCTTGCATATTGGAGAGCTGCTCCTTATATAAATTATTGCTTTAGTGGATTAGAAAACACCCATCTCATGATATAACGCATATTTCTGAGTCAGTTTGAGTCAGTTTTGGTCTCATGATCAGATATCGAATCTCTATCAGAGCCCAGATATCAATCTAAAACTTTTCTTTTCCTAGAGACTACCTTTTTTTTTTTTTTTCCCCTAGAGGCTAATACTATCTTTGGAGAGGTATATTATCTTACTCCAAAATCTTAGGGGAACTACATTATGATTTGTCTACTGATGAATTCTAGGGACTCATTTGGCCTTTCTATTTGCCATGGTTGTTCTGAGTTACATTGGAAAGGCGGGACAGTAGGGCCTTAGCAGCAGAGCAGCATTCCCTATCACCTGGACCAGTTTTAGAACCCATTCAGGGCTGGAAGCCTTTCCGTTTGTCAGTAAATAATTCGGAACAGCAGCATCAGATGAGATATAGGTTGCCTCCAAATGCCAAAGAAGCCAAACACGCACTGTGATCATTTCTGAGTGATAGGCTATATGAGGGGAACTCCACTGAACACCTAGACATGTCACTAAAGTACCAGGTCCATATATTTTCAAGAGGTTTATCTCCTAACCTCTGATACATTTGAATGTTATTAAGGCATCTGTAGTAGTTGCCAATTTCTTTTTTTTTTTTACTACATCATAAATTTTTTTAATATTTTGAGAACCATGTAACTGGTTTTCTCTATAATTCTGTGTATTTTATTTTGTGCATTTGAAGCCATTATTCTGAAAACAGATTCATCACTTTCACTTCAGTTCACATCACTTTCAGTTCAGTTCAGTTTAGTCGCTCAGTCATGTCTGACTATTTGTGACCCCATGGACTGAAGCACCCCAGGCTTCCCTGTCCATCACCAAATCCTGGAGCCTGCACAAACTCACGTCCACCGAGTCAGTGATACGATCCAAGCATCTCATCCTCCACTGTCCACTTCTCCTCCTGCCTTCAATCTTTCCCAGCATCAGGCTCTTTTCCAATGAGTCAGTTCTTTGCACCAGGTGGCCAAAGTATTGGAGCTTCAGCTTCAGCATCATTCCTTCCAATGAATATTCACAACTGATTTCCTTTAGGATGGACTGGTTGGATCTCCTTGCTGTCCAAGGGACTCTCAAGAGTCTTCTCCAACACCACTGTTCAAAAGTTGCCAATTTCTGTTCATCAAGTTCCATCAGCCTGAGGTCATCAGGGTAGTGGATTGGCACAATGTTCTGTGAGCATCTCGGTATGCTCATATTTCAGTGTGCTACATGTTAGTTTATGATGAAGATGAGCAAAGTTCCCACAGTTCTGGAGCAAATTAGTTAAAGAGTATGGCTAAATTGTCAGGTAAAAATTTCCTGCTTCAGGTGGCCTTTAGAAATTAATATATACAGAAAAAAAAATCTGATGCATAAATTGCTACATGCCTGATGCCAGGGGATTTTTACTTTGTTCAAGGAAAGAAAGAAAGAAAAAAAAAAAAAAGGAAAGATAATGCCTATGTAACATCAGCTATAGTCTGAGTTATCATATGATTTATTTTGTGATAATCCGGTCATTTCCCAAGCTTTTACCTCCTTTTGCACAGCTAAAAATTTAGTAGTTAAAATAGTTAAATGAGTGCTATGATATGACAGAACTCACCACTTTCGTAAATATCAAGTCTTTTGTTACTGAATATTATATCAATCAGAGTCCAAGCAAGATCATTCAGGAGACATATACACTTCCAGAGATGCTACCAGAGGCAGAGAGAAAGCAAGAGAAATTTCTTCTCCTCTCTTCCCATCTTCTGATCTCTCAATAATTCCTCCTTTGGGAAAACTAAGAAGAGACTGATTCGCAAACATAGCTAAAATTTTTAATTTTAGCATTACAAGGCAGAGAAATATAAATATAGGGCTGCAAGATGCTAGGTAAGTAAGTGACATAGTTACTCTTTGTGTAATAAATGATATTTGGCACAGACTATGAAATATTTATATGACATAGAGGTATCCTTGTTTTTCCTTATAGCGTATCATGCACAGAGAAAGAGCAGTAAATAGTGAAATGTGCCTTGGAAGGCTATGGTGCAATGGGAACTCTCTAATGCAAGTGCTGGAAACTGTCTCTTTCTTCAAACCAAGGAGGTTAGGATCATGTCAAACTGAAATAAATCGATGTTGAGAACATAACATTTAGGGATATGAGGTGGTTAAGATGAGAAACAGCAATATAAATGTAGGACCGAGAGGAAGGAGTTTGGGTGATGTGAGAAGGCATAAATTGACATTACTTCAGACCCACTAGGAACCCTCAGGATGTCATGGCAAAGGAGAATTTTTGCAATATATGACAGCTTAGATCTGTCACGTCTTACCCATCAGGGAGCTTCCCATTTGAAGTGCAAGATTTCCAAGTACAGTCAGAGGTGACCATGAGAATGGAAAAAAATCTAGAAATCAGTTAGCACATACATATGATAGAAATGAAAACTATTTAGTTGGAGAAGACTCAGTTTCATTCATCCATGAATTTACTCTTTCTCTTGCACTTCATTCTATCCTGATTTTTTTTTTTTTAGTCAAACTTTAATATTTTTCTTCTCCTAAACTCTTTACTGTTTCCTTTAGTGCAGGTGTTCATTAACAATACTCTCAGTGTTTGTTCCATTAGACATCTAATTTTTTTTTTACTTCTGCTTTTGGAGGATGTTTTTATTCAGTTTAGATTTTTATGTTGGCAGGTATTTTCTTTTGGCACTTCAGGGATATCATGATGCAATTATCTGGCTTCTACATTGTTTGATGATAAATCATCACCACTCATTGTTTCTCATTTTTCTCTCTTGTTTTTTAGGTTTTCTGTTTTTGGTTTTTAGAGGCTTTATGATGACATATGTAGGGATATGTTCCTTGTAATATTTTTACTTAGAATTTTGAAAGGTTTTCTAATCTGCCACTTCAGGATTTCCAAGTTTTGGAAAATTCTTGGTTTTGATCTCTTTGCATTTATTTTACCTCATTCTTTTTTTGTTTTATATGTTACCATTACAAAGGTATTACAACTTTTCACCATGACCCATCCTCTCTCTTTCTTTAAAATTTCCATTCAGTTTTCTTTTTGCTATAATTATTTCCTGCTAATCTTTTACTTCCTTAATCCTCTCATCAGCTGTGATGCAATGGCTGTTAACCTCATCTATTGTGTTCTTAATTTCAGATATTGTAATTTTAAATTCTAGAATACCCATGTGATTCTGCATCACAATTTCCAGTTGTAAGGTGAAATGGCTCCATCTTGTCATTTATTTTTCTGGACATGTTAATCAGTTATTTTAATATCCAAGTTCGATAACTGTAATGCCTGGAATAACTATGGGTCTGTTACTATTATCTGTTTTTCTCTATTCAGTTTTTCAGAATGCATGTCAAGTTTTGGTTGAATAATGGAATTCCTTATTTAATAATAATTGTAGAGATGTCTGGATACAGTTTTCCTCCTTCAGAGAGGATGACTCTTATTTTTTGGCAGGATGTGATTGTGTGTGAGCTGACTCAAAGCTGGATATCAGACATTGTGAGTGTTGATATATCTCACATTTGTTCCCAATCCTAGATATATTTTTTCATATGCTTTTTTGAAATTCCAGCATGATAGGGATATGCAAGGAGTGCAACAGCTTAAGCCTAGGCTGGTTGGTTGCCAAGTGAGTTGTGGGAGGACCCAAGACAAAAGAAACAGTTGGAATATATTCATGTTTTTCTCTCTTCCATTACATTAAGAAAACAGTGCCTTTACCTGTACTTTAGACCTACGGTCTAGAGTCATTAAGAGGAAAATATGAGTGCCTGTAGCCATGTGCTTATGATTGGAATTAAATCTATTCTTTGAAATTTCTTGAGGCTCTCTGATGGCTTGGCGTATTATCATATGTTTTTATAAATATTCACTTAGGACTTGAGACAAATGTGTACTGTCTTATTGTTGCTTACAAAACTATAGAGGGCCACTAGTTCAAGATTCTTATTTACACTGGTTTCAGCTTTCAAATTCTTGTTTTATTCATGTATGTGTCCTGCCAACAATTGAAAGTCTGTATTGAAATCTGTCATCTTTATTTGTTCCTTCATGTAGTCTCACTCTTAATATGCATCTTTTTGATAATTTCTCTTTTTAAAAGTGTTATCTCTATCTTTTTGAAGAAGGAAATGGCAACCCATTCCAGTACTCTTGCCTGGAGAACTCCATGGACAGAGGAGCTGGCAGGCTAAAGTCTGAGGGATTGCAGAGTCAGACACGAATGTGCAACTAACTTTCTTTCTTTCATCTGTGTCTTCTAAAGGCTAAAACAAATACTTCAGTGTGCTTTCCCTTCTCCTGGATTTTCTACTCCAACATCTATCATACTGAGCTAATCAAGGCTTTTAATTCTAGGTTACTACAGATACATTGCTTTTTCCCTAGTTATTTTAAAAAGCAACACACAGAATAGAAAGCCCAGAGATAAATCCACGAACCTACGGACACCTTATCTTCGACAAAGGAGGCAATAATATACAGTGGAGAAAAGACAACCTCTAACAAGTGGTGCTGGGAAAACTGGTCAACCACTTGTAAAAGAATGAAACTAGAACACTTTCTAACACCATACACAAAAATAAACTCAAAATGGATTAAAGATCTAAATGTAAGACCAGAAACTATAAAACTCCTAGAGGAGAACATAGGCAAAACACTCTCCGACATAAATCACAGCAGGATCCTCTGTGACCCACCTCCCAGAATATTGTAAATAAAAGCAAAAATAAACAAATGGGACCTAATGAAACTTAAAGGCTTTTGCACAACAAAGGAAACTATAAGTAAGGTGAAAAGACAGCCCTCAGATTGGGAGAAAATAACAGCAAATGAAGTAAAAGACAAAGGATTAATCTCAAAAATATACAAGCAACTCCTGAAGCTCAATTCCAGAAAAATAAACGACCCAATCAAAAAATGGGCCAAAGAACTAAACAGACATTTCTCCAAAGAAGACATACAGATGGCTAACAAACACATGCAAAGATGCTCAACATCACCCATTATCAGAGAAATGCAAATCAAAACCACAATGAGGCACCATTACATGCCAGTCAGGATGGCTGCTATCCAAAAGTCTACAAGCAATAAATGCTGGAGAGGGTGTGGAGAAAAGGGAACCCTCTTACACTGTTGGTGGGAATGCAAACTAGTACAGCCACTATGGAAAACAGTGTGGAGATTTCTTAAAAAACTGAAAATAGAACTGCCATATGACCCAGCAATACCACTTCTGGGCATACACACTGAGGAAACCAGATCTGAAAGAGACACATGCACCCCAGTGTTCATCGCAGCACTGTTTATAATAGCCAGGACATGGAAGCAACCTAGATGCCCATCAGCAGAGGAATGGATAAGGAAGCTGTGGTACATATACACAATGGAATACTACTCAGCCGTTAAAAAGAATTCATTTGAATCAGTTCTAATGAGATGGATGAAACTGGAGCCCATTATACAGAGTGAAGTAAGCCAGAAAGATAAAGAACATTACAGCATACTAACACATATATATGGAATTTAGAAAGATGGTAACGATAACCCTATATGCAAAACAGAAAAAGAGACACAGATGTACAGAACAGACTTTTGGACTCTGTGGGAGAAGGCGAGGGTGGGATGTTTCAAGAGAACAGCATGTATATTATCTGTGGTGAAACAGATCACCAGCCCAGGTGGGATGCATGAGACAAGTACTCGGGCCTGGTGGGCTGGGAAGACCCAGAGGAATCTGGTGGAGAGGGAGGTGGGAGGGCGGATCGGGATGGGGAATACATGTGACTCCATGGCTGATTCATGTCATGTGACAAAACCCACTGCAATGTTGTGAAGTAATTAGCCTCCAACTAATAAAAATAAAAGAAAAAACATAAAAAAATAATAAAAAATAATAGTAAGAAGGTAAACAAAAAAAAAGCAACACTCCCTAATATCAACATATATGATGTATAACATATGTTACATTTTATGTGATTTATTATGCCATATACTTATACAAAATGTATATATTATATACTTGATTTTGAATATGTACATGTGTGAGTATGTGTGTAATATCATCATCTGAATTTGCAAAATCAAAGAGATTTTTCAAACACAAATGTTGGTATTGAATGAACTGTAAACTAACACATAAATAATAGAATTCCTTTAAAAACACAGAAAATTATTGCTAACTTAAGGTAAGCAAAGATTTATTAAGACACAAGAATCATGAAACTTGAAAAGAATAATTTGATAAAATGTATTTTATCTATCTCATTTATTGATATAAATTTTGATTTTTGGAAGACACTTTCAAGTATGTAAAACAGCAAGTTACAGACCAGGATATCTGCAATTATTTTTTATTTTACTTATTTTTTTAATTGAAATATAGTTGATATGAGAGTCACACTCATATTAAAAGGTGTATATAAATATATAAATAATTTAATCTGAGAAGATAAATGATCTAATTAAAAATGTGCAGGGGATTTTAAAAGATGCTTTTTAAAAACGGTATGGATGGCCAATATGCATACGAGATGATGGTCAATGTCCTTAGTCCTTGGGGAAATGAAAATTTACACCACAATGAAATAGCTATAAATGCAGTAGAATGACTAATATTTTTGTAAAAAGTCTGATACTACTAGGTTTTGTTAAAAATGAGAAGTGAGTGAAACTCTCATATACTGCTGGTGACAAATGTTAAATGATACAACTTTACTGGGAAATAATTAAGCAGTTTATAATAAAGCAGTACATTTACTATGCATGTGTGTTAAGTCATTTCAGTCGTGTCTGACCCTTTGTGACCCTTTGGACAGTAGCCCACCAGGCTCCTCTGTCCATGAAAATTCTCCAGGCAAGAATACTGGAGTAGGTTGCCATGCTCTCCTCCAGGGGATCTTCTTAACCCAGAGATCGAACTCGTATCTCTTAATTTTCCTGCACTAGCAGATGGGTTCTTTACCACTAGAGCCACCTGGGAAATCCATACATTCATACTATATGAATCCATGATTTTATTTCTTCATATTTTCCCAAGAGAAATGAAAGCACATGCCTACCCCAAGACTTGTATATGAGTGTTCTTACCAGCTTTACTCATAAGAGCTCATTAAGAGGTAAATGGATAAACAAACCCAGTATATCCATTCAATGGACTTCTACTCTGTAACAATGGAAATAGACTCATAATAAATTTGGCAATATGGATAACTCTCAAAAATATTACGCTGAGCGAAAGAAGCCAGATGCAAAATAGTATGTACAGCAAGCTTCGTTTCATAAATATAAATGTAAATTTAAGTGATGGAAAACAGACCAGTGATTTCCTAGGGCCAGGAATAGGAGATGAGAATTTATTGCAAGAGGTCCAAGACAAGTTTAGGATTATAAAAATGGCTCAGACAAGAAAGAATCCACATGCAATGCAGGAGACCTGGGTTCAATCCCTGGGTCAGAAAGATCCCCTGGAGAAGGGAATGGCTGCCCACTCCTGAATTCTTGCCTGGAGAATTCCATAGACAGAGGAGCTTGGTGAGCTATCGTCCTTGGAGTGTCAAAGAGTTGGCCATGACTGACTGACTAACACTTTCACTTTCTGTATCTTAATTGTCATGGTGGTTTCATGAATGCACCCATTTGTTAAAACACTGTGTGCTATATATACTTATACATTGTTCACTTTATATTATGGAATTTTCTTCAATAAAGTTGATTTAAACAAAAACTTTTGACATAACCATATTTTTATAATTTTTTTCCAAATTAAATGCTTAGATGAGAAAATAAAGATAAATACAAAACTTTTAAATTTGGTTTTTCATATAAGAGATAAGCTAGAAACAGCAGACGTGATTAATAATAGTGGGTTGTATCAGTAAGTTTGTCATATCCCTATAATGTGGTCATTAAACTGGCAGTTTGCTCTATGACACGGGGAGCTTGACCCAGTGCTCTGTGACAACCTAGAGGGCGGGATGGAGTGGGAGGTGGAGGGAGGTCCAAGACGGAGGGGACACATGTGTATCTGTGGCCGATTCATGTTGATGTATGGCAGAACCAGCAGAATGTTATAAAGCAGTTATCCTCCAATAAAAAATTTCAAATATATAATTATATAACATTTAAAAAATAAACTAAAAGTGATGACGTAGATGGAGGCTAATTGGTATGCAAATAAACCCTTTTATACTCATATTTTAATTTCAGCCTCACAATAACAGGTAATGTTAGAACCAACAAGAGAAACACAGCTTTGAGGAAGTGACTTATTATATCAGTTATATAATTGAATGGAAAGGATTCTTTGGATGAGGTTCATGTATATAGGTATATATTCTTCCCTCTTTATCAGGTTGTTTCTCCTGCTATAGCCATCAGTTGCACTTGTCACATTCCAGTCTGATCTGTTTCCTTGAAGTGACAGAGAGCAGTGCTGAGTACATCTTGTTCATGCTGGTTGAATATGCTCAATGTTATTCATCACTGAAGAAATATAGTCTGCAATAAGAGCTACATAGAAATAAGGATATCCAAAGCCAATACTCTGTATGAATGGTACCATAACAGACATACATTTGTTGTGACTCTGATTGAGTAAAAATATGCCTTCTCACTTCAGTCTGATACCATTGCTCTTTAGGGAATTTAGATGACAACTCTTTAGAAGGACTAAATTAGGTCTGATGTCTGGCAAAATGTTTCATCGGGTCAGCCTTTACTCCTGCATCATCCTCACTCCATCAATTTGTCTCTTTTCCTTATCTTCATTTTTCCTTCACTCTTCTCTCAGATCTCTCTAATCAAGTGGTGTTGTACTTCTTTAGGGTTTGTCAAAGTGTGTCTGTGCCTGATGGGTGTGTACATATTCACACCATACTCCTAGTAACTCTTTAGTGTAGGTCTTCTACCACCTTTGAAGCTAATTGAATTTCTATAATGTTATACTGTGATACTGTGACTTATAATAAGAAACAGATATTTGGTCTGTATCTCAGTTCTTGGCAAGAGCTCCTAAAACCCTTGGAATTTTCTGTGATAAAGGTATCATCTGTTAAGTAATGAGGTGGCTTTTGGAAAGTCTTTAGGCGACCTCAAGCTGAGGGCTGGTTGCCAGGGAAGCAAGCTTCTGGTGAAGATTGAGAATTTCAGTAATGCCCCAGCCACCTATGCCTGGAGGGGACAGAGGCTGCAGTTTGAATCAATAACCAATAGCCAATGATTTAATCAATCATGACTAGGTTTAAATTCAATTCAGTCGCTCAGTTGTGTCTGACTCTTTGCTACCCCATGAACTGCAGCATGCCAGGCTTCTCTGTCCATCACCAACTCCCAGAGACTACTCAAACTCATGTCCATCATGTCAGTGATACCATCCAACCATCTCATACTCTGTCATCCCCTTCTCCTCCCGCCTTTAATCTTTCCCAGCATCAAGGTGTTTTCCAATGAGTTGGTTCTTCGCATCAGGTGGCCAAAGTATTGGAGTTTCAGCTTCAGCATCAGTCCTTCCAATGAATATTCAGGACTGATTTCCCTTAGGATGGACTGGTTGGATCTCCTTGTAGTCCAAGGGACTCTCAAGAGTCTTCTCCAACACCACAGTTCAAAAGCCTTCAATTCTTTGGCGCTCAGCTTTCTTTAGAGTTCAACTCTCACATTCATACATGACTACTGGAAAAATTATAGCTTTGACTAGATGGACCTTTGCTGGTAAAGTAATGTCTCTGTTTTTAATATCCTGTCTAGGTTAGTCATAGCTTTTCTTCCAAGGAGCAAGCACCTTTTAATTTCATGTGTATAGTCACCATCTGAGGTGATTTTGGAGACCCCCAAAATGAAGCCTCTCACTGTTCCCATTGTTTCTCCATCTATTTCCCATGAAGTGATGGGACCAGATGCCATGATCTTAGTTTTCTCTATGTTGAGTTTTACGCCAACTTTTTCACTCTCCTCTTTCATTTTCATCAAGAGTCTCTTTAGTTCTTCTTTGCTTTCTGCCATATGGGTGTGTCATCTGCATATCTGAGGTTATTGAAATTTCTCCCAGCAATCTTGATTCCAGCTTGTGCTTCTTCCTGCCTGGCATTTTGCATGATGTACTCTGCATATAAGTTAAGTAAGCAGGGTGATAATATACAGCCTTGATGTCTTCCTTTCCCAAATTGGAACCAGTCTGTTGTTCCATGTCCAGTTCTAACTGTTGCTTCTTGACCTGCATGCAGATTTCTCAGGAAGCAGGTCAGGTGGTCTGGTGTTCCCATTTCTTTTAGAATTTTCCACAGTTTGCTGTGTTCCACACAGTTAAAGGCTTTGGCATAGTCAATAAAGCAGAAGTACATGTTTTCTGTAACTCTCTTGCTTTTTGCATGATGCAGTGGATGTTGGCAATTTGATCTCTGGTTACTCTGCCTTTTCTAAATCCAGCTTGAACATCTGAAAGTTCATTGTTCAAGTACTGTTGAAGCCTGACTTGGAGAATTTTGAACATTACTTTGCTAGCATGTGAGATGAGTGCAATTGTGTGGTAGTTTGAACATTCTTTGGCATTGCCTTTCTTTAGGATTGGAATGAAAACTGACCTTTTCCATTTCTGTGGCCACCGCTGAGTTTTCCAGATTTGCTGGCATATTGAGTGCAGCACGTGAAACCTCTATAAAAACCCAAAAGGACAGTTTGGAGAACTTCCTGGTTCATGAGTATGAGACTTAAAGAGAATAGTATACTCTGATCTGACTGTGTGGATCACAATAAACTGTGGAAAATTCTGGAACAGATGGGAATACCAGACCACCTGACCTGCCTCTTGAGAAACCTATATGCAGGTCAGGAAGCAACAGTTAGAACTGGACATGGAACAACAGACTGGTTCCAAACAGGAAAAGGAGTGTGTCAAGGCTGTATATTGTCACCCTGTTTATTTAACTTATATGCAGAGTACATCATAAGAAATGTTGGGCTGGAAGAAGCACAAGCTGGAATCAAGATTGCTGGGAGAAATATCAATAACCTCAGATATGCAGACACTATCCTTATGGCAGAAAGTGAAGAGGAACTAAAAAGCCTCTTGATGAAAATGAAAGAAGAAAGTGAAAAAGTTGGCTTAAAGCTCAACATTCAGAAAACTAAGGTCATGGTATCTGGTCCTATCACTTCATGGGAAATAGATGGGGAAACAGTGGAAGCAGTGTCAGACTTTATTTTTTGGGGGCTCCAAAATCACTGCAGATGGTGATTGCAACCATGAAATTAAAAGATGCTTACTCCTTGGAAGGAAAGTTATGACAAACCTACGTAGCATATTAAAAAGCAGAGACATTACTTTGCCAACAAAGGTCCATCTCATCAAGGCTATGGTTTTTCCAGTGGTCATGTATGGATGTGAGAGTTGGACTGTGAAGAAAGCTGAGCACTGAAAAATTGATGCTTTTGAACTGTGGAGTTGGAGAGGACTCTTGAGAGTCCCTTGGGCTGCTAGGAGATCCAACCAGTCCATCCTAAAGGAGATCAGTCCTGGGTGTTCATTGGAAGGACTGATGCTGAAGCTGAAACTCCAATACTTTGGCCACCTCATGCGAAGAGTTGACTCACTGGAAAAGACCCTGATCCTGGGAGGGATTGGGGACAGGAGGAGAAGGGGATGACAGAGGATGAGATGGCTGGATGGCATCACCGACTCGATGGACATGAGTCTGAGTAAACTCTGGGAGTTGGCGATGGACAGGGAGGCCTGATGTGCTGCGATTCAAGGGGTCACAAAGAGTTGGACACGACTGAGTGACTGAACTGAACTGAACTGAGCATGCTCTGAGAGAACATGGAAGCTCTTTACCCTATTCCCTTATCTTATCCTGGGTATCTCTTCCATCTGGCTGTTCCTGAGTTACATCCTTTCATAACAAAGTGATGATCTTGTAAGTAAAATGTTTCTTGCAGTTCTGTGAGCTGCTCTAACAAATTAACCCAAGGAGGTGGTTGTGGAAACTTTTGATAGATAGCCAATCAATCATGAATGTAGGTGACAATTTAGACTTGCAATTAGCATCTGAACCCCAAAGAAGGGGCTGTTGTTTTTGGTCAGAAGTACAGATAATAAGCTGGGCTTGTGATTAGTATATAAAGTGTGTGTGCAGGGGAGGTGAGGAAGTAGTCATGTGGGACTGAGTCCTTCACCCATGGGATGCTAACTCCAGCAGACAGTGTCAGAAATGAGTTGAATTATATAGCATCCAGCTAATGTTGCAGAGAGCTGCTTGGTGTGAGGAAAAATGTCCTCACATTTGGTGATCAGAAATGTCAGAAGTGAAGTTTTCTCTGTGAAGGTAGAGGACAGAGGCAGGGAACATGCATGGTAGGGAAGAACTGGGATTCTCCCTACTCAAGAGGTAGACTGAACTGGGTTTTATATACAATTGTAGATACAGACCCACAATCTTTTATGTGAAAATCTTAGTAGCAGGTATGTTTCTGAATTTTAGAAAGATAATACAGCACATGCAGTGATGTCTCGAGCACAAACCTATTAATAGTTGTTAATATTCTGAGGTAAAACATCTATACTTTCACTAGCAGCCTAATTTGAGTTCAGGTCTGCTTTTGCTGCGAGTGGATTCAAGTCAGTCTAGTTTCCCCCTATTGGAAATGTGCATAAGAATTATTGGCTACATCTAGTTTTCTAGGAAAGAACTCTGTTTTTTTTTTTTTTTTTTTTTTAATAAAAATTGTACTTCATATTTGAGTGTAGTTGATTAACAATGTTGTGTTAATGTCAGATGTTCAGCAATTCAGTTATACATACACATGTATCTATTGTTTTTCAAAATCTTTTCCCATTTAGAGTATTACAGACTATTGAACAGAGTTCCCTGTGCAATACAGTAGGTCCTTGTTGGTTATCTATATTAAACACAGCAATCTGTGCAAATCAATCCCAAACCCAGGAGAGAACTCTTGACATTCTTTTAGTCTGCAAGCTTTTGTCTCTTTTACTGTATTATCTGGCTTCTTGAGCCTCTTTATTTTTCCTCTAGTTTCTGATATTTTCTTCAGAACTTTCTTTTGGATTTGGATTTGTGTATGTGGCTAGGAATGCATAATTTAATACCTTAAAAGTCACCTATTTTGAATTTGCAATTTGGTAGATTTTGTAAATGTGCACAATCATGAAACCATCGTAACTTTGAAGGTTTAAACATCTTTAAGGTAAGGTGAAGTCGCTCAGTTGTGTCCAACTCTTTGCGAACCCACACACTGTAGCTTAACCAAGCTCCTCAGTCCATGGGATTTTCAGGCAAGAGTACTGGAGTGGGTTGCCATTTCCTTCTCCAGAGGATCTTCCCGACCCAGGGTTTGAACCCAGGTCTCCCGCATTGTAGGCAGATGCTTTTACTCTCTGAGCCACTAGGGAAGTCCAACATCCTTACCACCCTCAAAAGTTTTTTCCTGTATCACTGCAGTCAGTTCCCCCTCCCACTCCAGTCCTGGGCCAGGCAATCACTGATGTCATTTCTGTGTCTAGGTTTCACTCAGCTTAATGTTTTGTGATCCATGTCCTTTTTTATATCAGTGTTCTGTTCTTTTTGTTATTTTTTTTTTCCTGAGTGGTATTCTCAAGTGTGTATAACTGGTGACTAGATCAAGAATGCATGGCCCATCTCTATCACAAATACTATTAAGCAATAAATAAGGTCTTGTGTTTCTAATCTGTTATTCAGCTTACCAGTCTTTGAGTACCTGCTCAACATTGAATGCTTTCTCAGGTTAAGACCTGCCTTACTTTCATTAATAGCTTTAAGCCAGCAAGATTTCTACCAGCTCTTAAGTTTATCGGGCTGAATTAGGCAACTAGGCTTAGACAGTGCATTGCCCTAGAGAACATTAGAAACCTAAATCCCCTCCCCCTTGCTCTGTAGATCACAACCGTGACCTTCCATGACACACATCTAGCTAGTATCTACGCAGGGACTGCTTTCCAATGATTACCAATTTGGCATTCTGAGGATGGAACTCAATACTTTTTTCTACTAGGGCCCGGAGGATCTTTCTGCCTCTTGCATGGAATGGAACCCAGGTGTTGAGAAGTGTGCCCTATTCCTGAGAATGCAGGTGGATCGACCTGAATCTAGAGTCCAGGGGAAATCCTCTCCCATCTAAGGCCAAACTTAAGCCCTTCTCCTATTGCATTTGAGCCCCAACAAGATTACTAGGGAAAGAGGTTTGAAAGGGTTCTGTTCTTTCCACACTTAGAAATTTTGCTTGTGCAGAGACATGCTTATGGGAACCAGAAAAGGAGTGAATGAAAATCAGGATGAGAGTCAGTGGTCTATAGGAGGGTCTACTAAACTCGCCTGCTTTTAAGTCGGATCACTCCACCATGCTGTTGGCTATGAGGAGCATCATCCTTTTTGAGGACTCAGCCCAGGCCTAGTGATAGGATGTCCTGTCCATGGAAGGGACCATTCACCTCCCAGTGGAAATATCCACGCAGCAGGCAGAATCTTACCAAGCTTTTCTCAGGATTCTATGGAGACTATGAAACTAGACACAGTTATCGTTTACAAGTTATGGCTATAGGCAGAGCTGAGGGCAGGGCAAGCTATAAGAATGACAGGAGATAGAAATATTATCAATACTATTCTAAAATTTCAGCAAATTTTTATCCTGTTTCTTAGTATTTACATCTGTTTAGTTCTTACTTCATTTGCTTGCTTTGGGGGGTATTTCCTGGTGGTTCAGATGGTAAAGACCCTGCCTGCACTGCAGGAGACCTGAGTTCGATCCCTGGGTCATGAAGATCTCTGAGAGAGAAGGAAATGTCAATCCACTCCAATATTCTTGCCTGGAAAATTCCATGGGCAGCGGAGTCTGGCAGGCTACAGTCCACAGGGTCACAAAAAGTTGGACACAATTGAGCGATTATCACTTAAACTAACACTTGGGGGTATTTAACTTATCTCTATCTAATTTTCCTATTTAGTGAAATGGAAATGATAATAATAATAATTTTATTGTTATTGTCACATAAGAATATTGTGAAAATTAAATGCAGTAACATGTGTAGTACTCTTAGGATAGTAATCCTGGAGACTAGTAATGTCTCAATGAAATGAAGTCACTGCTATCTTACTTAAATAATATTTTTCCAGGGAAGAAATATTTTAGTAACCTGTGGATTACATGTAGGCAACGCAGAAGGGATAATCTGTTTAGTATCGTGATATAAACCTGTGTCATTGTGACAGAGCTGTATGTCTACAGATTATTATGCAGACCTGATGCAAAGAAATGACTCACTGGAAAAGATCCTGATGCTGGGAAAGATTGAAGGCAGGAGGAGAAGGGGACAACAGAGGTTGAGATGGTTGGATAGCATCACCAACTCAATGGACATGAATTTGAGCAAGCTCCGGGAGTTACTGATGGACTGGGAAGCCTGGTGTACTGCAGTCTATGGGGTCTCAAAGAGTCAGACATGAATGAGTCACTAAATTGGACTGAAGGCATGAATGTGAGGTTGAGACTGAATGAGAAGAGCCAATTTCCCTTCACACACACACACACACACACACACACACACACACACACACACACACTATACTTTGAAAGGTTGAGGAAGAGTCAGTACTTCAGACAGGTGGGATATTTCTAACCATTCCAACTAGGAACATGGTTATATGGGAGGTACAATCTAGCCTGGTGTCACAGTATAGAATCTACCTGCAATGCAGGAGACCCAGGTTCTATCCCTGGGTGGGAAAGATCCCCTGGAGGAGGGTATGGCAACCCACTCCAGGATTCTTGCCTGAAGAATCCCCACAGACAGAGAAGCCCAGTGGGGTATAGTCCATGGGGTCACAATGAGACAGACACAACTGAGCAACTATCACTTTCACTTCACTTGTTTTTCACACCCTAACCCACCTAGAAGTTCTCTCATTTTGTAACTAATGTTGAGAACTTTTCTCTATTATAAATATCTTCTATTTTCTTGAAGTCTTTGATAAAAAGTTTAAACTCCTGTAGCCTGGCCTTATTTATAGTTTAGAGTAGGCTCCATGTCTGCTTCGGATGATACAGTCAAGACACAACAGTGATCACCTGTGGGACTCAGCCGTGGTTTGGAGAGAGGTGATGTAAGGGGAGAAAGCAATGCTATTCTCTGACAAAGCTGGTTGCCTGAGTGACAGACAGTGAGCATTATTTAGGAATTTCCAGAATTCCTTGAGGATGAATATCTGGTAAAATGCATTGAAATTCCTATGAATTCTAGTAGGATGAGACTTCAAGTGACTGTTAAATGGGCATTAATAAAATTCACAAACAGGGAAGGGAGCATGGGATGGGAAAGAAGAAGCCTTCATGCTCCTGATGCCTACACTCAGTAGTACTTAGGCTGCTCTCACTGGTTTCCTTGGACAAAATATCTCCCACATCCCCGGCAGTCTTTCCTTAGGGTAGAGACAATGGGACGGCCTGCAGATCTTCCAGCCCCTGAGAAGCCAGAGCTCTCTTTGGCTCTACAGAGATCCCACTTCACAAGACAACATGGGAGGTTACAGGGCTCATTTCTCACCAGTTGATTAAAATCTAGTGGTGAGATGACCAGAAGCATCAACCATCAACCAGTTATCCTAGGTCCACTGGGCTTTCCAGAGCTCTACCTCCTCTACTGAAGATGTCACCTCAAAAACCCAGTGCATGGCTGGGCCAGTGCCACCGGATTCCACCACTTCAAGCCCTGCCTAGAATAGACTGATCTAGCCAATAGGTTCAGGGTGAACTGGCTAACATATCCAAATGCTTTGACTCCAGATGACCTCGTGTTGTGTGTGAATATGGACTCGGAGATTTAGTGGTGGATTCAATTCCCCCTGGAGCTATCTCCTGTAATATTTTTCTTCCATTCCACAGCACCCAGATCTACAATGAGAGCAGGAAGAAAGTAACTTAAGTCTTCACCTGCAGCCCTTTGGTACCATTGGAAATATGGTGTTGCCACCAGTCAAGATGGGCCTGCTTATTGTGGTCATGTAGGCCATTGTGCATATCATTGCCACAAAATTGCTGCAGAAGAACTGTCTGTAAATTTTCCAGCCGTGAAGGAGAGGCAAGTTCTCAGTTCCATAAAAATTAGAGAAAGCAAGTACTTATTTCCAAAACCCAGGCAAAGTGATTTGGGAGCAGTAGAAAGACAAGAGACCACATTCAAATCTAGCAGGCCACCCTTCTATTCCTCTCTTGTCATGTAAGTAAGATACTAAGTATTGGAGCTGGGCATTTTTGTGACCCATAGTATCATGGCCACCAACCTGGACATAGGGGTAGGAGCACATGGTGGGAAGGCCACATTGAGTGCCTGTATTTCCACTTACTATTTTCCATCTATTGGCTGGAGAACCTCACCATCACTTACTGAGGCACTCCGCCAAACACAGTCATTAAACCCCACCCAGCTTCCTACTCTTCTTGCCTATCTCTATTCTAGAACTCCAAACATATTTTCTGTTTCCAGAGAGGGGTTTGTCAGACCAGGAGTGCAAGAGCTTCTCCAACACTGTGAGTGAGACTGCTCAGATGCAATGATGGCCAGCACATGTGTCCTTGCCCACCAGACAAGATAGAGGAACGCTGTGACTCAGACAGGAATGCTCCCTTAATCCCTATTTCCCCAGATGTTGTCTACCTCTCCTTCCCCCCATCATTCCTCAGTCATCCACCAGCTTTTCTTATCTGGTTCCAGTGGGCTTTGAGCTTGATCTGATCTGAGTAATGATGCTTGAGGTACTTCGTGTGCTCAGCCTGGGTCTCCTTTGCACTCTACATCCTGACATGAGGAGATATCCAGGAGAATTATATTTTTCAGCTGTCTAAGGCTGATTGATCGCATCTCCAGCAGAGTACTCTGATGGGAGCCCACCCATCACCTGACAAAATGGAGGGAATGGTCACAGAGGGCAAGATGGGATAATGCAGCAGAAACTGGATAGAGTACTCAGGCTTGCCTGGAGAAGAAGCCACCTTATGTTCTGCCATCAGGAGTCCTGGAAACATGCCCTGAGCTAATTCCTGTCACAGCTTCATAGTCCTGTCTTTTGATCCCTCACCTTGCTCTTTTCATCTGTGCGTTGCTTCAATCATCAGAGATTTATTGAAACAGTTTTACATAATGGAATATAATAAATGCAAAAAATATTGAAAAAATAAGGACACATATTTTGAGCCGAAGGACTTCACAGTCTAGTGAGAAATAAGCCTTCTAATATTGATAGGCAAAACATTATAATATAATATATGGGCTTTCTCATCAGTTACTTAAAAGAACAATGGGAGAAAACATAAATTCTGCTTAAAGAAATCAGAGGATTCAAAGGAATTAGCCCTTGAGATAAGATTTAAAAGTGGGTAGGCATTTTCTACCATTTCTAGCACGGATTGGATGGCATCACTGACTCAATGGAGATGAATTTGAGCAAACTCCAGGGGCTAGTGAGGGACTGGGAGGCCTGGAATGCTGTAGTTCATGAGGTTACAAAGAATCAGACATGACTTAGAGACTGAAAAACAAGGGGTTTTCTAGATGAACACACACAATAAAGGGTTGCAGAAGGAAGCCATTCAAGCAGAAGAAACATATACACCAATATAATAAGACAAGAGACATGCAGGTGAAATTAGAATAGTGCATAATCCATGCTGTTTTTTATAACTAGTATGCTGGCTAGCAGAGGACTCTGATGATTAATCTTCTGTGTTAACTTAATTGGAACACCGGGAGCCCCAATATTTGCTTAACATTATTCTGAATATTTCTGTGAGGGAGTTTCTGGATGAGATTAATGTTTAAATCAATAGACTGTATAAAGATTGCCCTTCCCAATGTAGGTGGCTTTATCTCATTTATGGAAGATCTAAGTAGAACAAAAAGACTGAACAAAGGATAACTCACTCTCTTCTCCTGACTGTCTTCAATCTCAGACATCAGCCTTCTCGTGACTTTGAATTTTCGCTTGGACTGGAGTTTACAATACTGACTCTCCTGGTTCTTAGGCCTTTTCACTGTAACTACTCCAGTAGCTCTTCTGGGTCTCTAGCTTTCCTACTGCAGATCTTGGGACTTTCTAGTCTCATAACTTCATGAGTCAGTTCATTATAATCTCTCTATCACTCTGTATATGTAGATAGATAGATATAGTCTATCCTTGTAGCTCAATCTACCTACAGTGAAGGAGACCCAGGTTTGATCCCTGGGTCAGGAAGATACCCTGGAGAAGGAAATGGCAACCCATTCCAATATGGAGAATATCTCCAATATGCCTGGAGAATCCCATGGACAGAGGAGCCTGGCTGGCTACAGTCTACGCTGTCACAAGAGTCAGACATGACTTGGCAACTAAACCATCACCACCACCAGATATAAATAGACATATAGATACAGATATCTTCTATTGGTTCTGTTTATTAGTTCTGGGGGATGGAAAGTCCAAGGTCAAGGTGCTGACAATTTTAGTTTCTGTCTTCTTGGCCTGTAGGTGGCTGCCTTTACACTGTCCTCAAGTGATCTTTCCTCAGTGCATGGGCATGGGCAGAGAGAAAGACAGAGAGAGCGAGAGAGAGCAAGCATGAGCTGTCTGGTGTTTCTTCTTATAAGGACGCAAATCCCAGGGCTTCAAGCTTATGAACTCATTTAATCTGAATTACTTCCTTAGAGGCCCTATCTCCAAATACATCCACACTAGGGCTTAGGGCTTCAGCATACGAGAATTTTGGAGGACACTGTTCAGTCCATAACACTGGGTGAGGGTTACATGGCAGGAGTCGGGACAGGACCAAAACAGGCTATGAAAGACTTTGGACCTTCAGCTTAAGGGATGAGTGATGGGGAGTTAGTGAAGTGTTTGAACTGTGAAAAAAATGATAAGATATATAAGAAAGCTTATTCTGATTTCTGGTAAAGAAGAATTGACTATAACATCCCTGGAATATTCTGTGCCAGTGGAAATTTTATGACAGCAAATTAAAAAATGAGTACTCATATCTGCTGGGAGAACTAAGGCAGACAGAAAGCCATTGCCAGACTCTTGGAGATATTTCAACATCTACACGGTTCATGAAGTTGGATTGAAAAAATAATGTGGCCCATTTATGCAGCCGCACACTAAGAGCATCCCAGTGGTATTCATTTACCCCCAGGCATGATCGTTTCCTTGGTCTCAAGACCTGGTGTTTATCATGCCTGTGTTGTCATAGGAGATCACCTCCTACTCACTGCTTTTTACAGAAGTTTTCAATGGAGTTTGGTCCCTTTAATCTTTAGACAGCAGAACAAGAGGAGGGGGATAGTAATGCAAATAAAGTTTGGCTTTTGGAATTTTGTATTTTAATTGGTAAATCACACACATACAGTTTTCTAGGCAGTAGCAGAGAAAATTCTTAACAGTAATGCATTCTGGCAATTATTGTACTATGCTTTATGTTTTGTTTATTATTTAAAATGTGTGTATATATGTGTGTGCCTACTTATATACCTATTATTTATTTATTTATTTATAATATATGATGTCAGTTCTAAAAGTTAGGCAAAAAGTTAAAATATTAATCATTTCAAGCCAGCAAAGCAGCCCTTGCTATAAGCTGGCTCCAAATTTGGCAATGGGCTGATTGGCTTTTGTCAGATTACCATCTAACTGAAGTTGGCTGTAGTTCTTTTAGTTTTTTGACAAGCACAAGGTGAATAGTGCATAAGTCAAAGGATAATTATACACTGTGTCTCTTGAAAAAGTTTGGATTGAAATGACCCACCACTCATTCAAATATGGAATCACTAAAGCAAGCACTAAAAGCCTATGAACTAAAGCAGACCAGAACCTATGATAAAAATACTGAAAACAAGAGAACTTAATAATTGTCCTGAAGATTAATAGAAAGCTAAGGCTATTGATAGTAATTTGCTAAATTAACCAGAAAACAATTCAGAAAACTCCATGACATGTTTAGTAAGATATAAGACATAGCCTATATGAAATAAGAGGTCCATAAGTTCCATAAGGGCTGAAAATGATAACATTAAACTACAATGTGATGAAGTACATAATAGCATGAATATGAAGGCAATTTGCACAAGTATGGATAGGATGTCGAATAATTAGAAACCACAGCAGTTAAAACAAGGTTCTCATTCATGGTAATAAATGCAGGATTAGAATTTTCTTAATTAGTAATGGGAAAGATGAACTTGAAAAGATTTCCACTATGTACACTGTCCTGTGAGGATTGCCATTTTGGAAGCCAATTTAAACACGAGCAAGTAAACAAATGCCCTATCGGATGGTGTGGATAGACATATTTGTTTGTAATTTCTGAGGAAAAAATGAACTCATTTTCAAATTCTTGTCACAGTGACAAGTAGCAGTCACTTAAATTAGTTATTCGGGACAGTGGTTCTCAGTGTGGGCCTTGGACAGCAGCATCGGCATTAACTGAGAACTCAGAGTTTAATTTCTCAAGCCTTCCCTCAACCCACTCAATTCAGAAATTCTAGGAGTTGGTCCAAGTAATTGGTATTCTAACCAACCCTAAAGGTGATGCTGCTGTAGCTCAAATTTGAGAACTACTACATTGGGAGAATGACTGTATCAATACTATGATGAGAGTAGGCAGCTGATCACATAAGTTACCCTTTATCTGCACCACAGACACACAAAATCCAGGAAAGCTTATAGAGGTGAGGACTTTGCTAGTGGGGGATCCTGTGTGCCTCAGATTCCCCACTCACAAGTGAGAGAAATGGACATAGTTACATAGATAACTGATTTTCCCAAAGAAGAACATGAAAGGAATATCAAGTGTAATGTATGAATACAAATACAAGAGAAGAAGCATTGTTTAGTTCCCAAACCAGGGATCAAACCCACACCCCTTGCAGTGGAAACACAGGACCTTAACCACTGCACTATCAAGGAGGCCTTAAGGAAGCATTTCTTAAACTGCAGAAAGACCTATGTGTGCAGGTTGAAAGTGCTTTTTGCTATACAGGCAAAATCAACAAGAAAACTGACAGCTAATTAATTCTGGGGGAAACAAGATCTTACATAAAGGACAAACCTCCTATAAACATCAAGAAAGAAAAAAGGAGAGAGTGAGAGGGAGAGGGAGAAAGAGAGGGAGGGAGCTTGCCTCTAGGATTAAACATCCTTGCAGAAGGGGGCAGATATAGATTTGAAAGAAAAAATTAGTTTTACATGAGAAGATGGGTACCTCTTCCTCCAAGGTTTTCAGTAAGGATGCCATGCTGTATGCAAATATTGACAACTTAAATGAGATTAACACTTTGTAAATCACATATTTCCTGGCACATGGTTTTTGCTCATTCAGCGCTAGCCCTCGCCCATTATCAGAGCACCAGGCACATGAATGATGAACTCCTGACTCATCTCTGGAAGGTGTCACACTCTAGGGACTAGAGTCTAGGTCATTTAACAAATGTTTAGCTTTGAAAAAGAAGGCAAGATCTGAGACTAAGTACTAGTAGTGAATGAAGAGGAAGGTTAAGAGCATACTGGTCTTAGGACATTATGTGTGAATGAAAATGTGGTTGAAAGGCAGGAGCTGTGGAACATGAGAGTATAGTGGCAAGAAAGAATGTAAAGCAAGAAGACAAGGTTATTCAGAACATTTTCAAATACTTCGTGTGTTCCAAGGAGAAGATTTTCAAATACCTCGTGTGTTCCAAGTAGATTTTCAAATACTTTGTCTGTTCCAAGTGCAGGTCCTGTGTAGAAAAAGATATTTAATGTATATGAAATATGACAGTCGGCATACATTCCTCCCTTCCACTTGACTTCTGGGTATGAGAAAACCTGGACTCCCAGGTCCCCCCAGGCTGAGATTCAGTGGGTCAGAGCTCACACTGCTTAAGTAGTACTATTATTATAGTGTGATAAGAATTCACTTTATTTCCCATAATGTTGTTAGTCAATGAACAATGGAAACTTTTATTAGCCATGACTTCTCCACTCTTGAGGATTACAGAATCCAGATAAGGAGACAAACACCTGCCAACCATCTGCGACATTAATAACCATTCAAAATCTAAAAACAAGATACAGACAGTATCACAAGTGTATATCTGCTAAGTGAAACGTAGCTTTAAGATAGGCTGCCATTGTTAAGCAGAAACATCAGAAAGGTTTTCAGAAGAGAGATGAAGCTAGGATAGTAGACGGAGGAATTAGACAGCCAAAGAAAGTTGTGGTAACCATTGCAGATGGAGACAATAACACAAAGCTCCAAACCAGAGAACCAATATGATGGAAGAAGTAGATACTTTTGAGACTGTAGAATAATAAAAATTTAAGGATGTCCTTCTCTGTATGAATTTCCAAAGATGGAATAGCAATTTAACCAGTTCTTTATCAAATGGTAGTTTCTCTTATAGCGTCACATATTAAAATATCATACAATCAGCAAGACATGATTATATTCTTGCTGTTTCTGAAAGTTATGCAATTATCTTGATATTTTTGTAACGTTAAGTGTGAAAAAATATCCTTGTTTTCTTTCCTCTTCTTTTTTTGGGCCACTTTTAGCAGTCTGAAAATCAGCTTTCATTTTGACTGCCGCTTAACAGAATTTGATTAAAAAAAGTAAACTAATTACAACGGAAATGCAGCCCTGCGAAGCTTTAAGAAAAACACATAATTTTGTTTTAGGGTTCAGTTACTATACAT
The DNA here is from genome assembly GCF_963930625.1 of Muntiacus reevesi. Classification (NCBI taxonomy): domain Eukaryota; kingdom Metazoa; phylum Chordata; class Mammalia; order Artiodactyla; family Cervidae; genus Muntiacus; species Muntiacus reevesi. The sequence goes on along the minus strand of NC_089252.1, from coordinate 18,240,936 downwards.
TCATTTATCATCTTTATAAGCGATGTGCAGGCGATGATGAATAGGCCCTGGCTTTGAATCAGGAAATGTAAATTATCCTTTTTCTTTCTTTCCTTTATCCACTTTTTTTTTTTTAAATGAGTAATGAATGCTAGGTAATTTGAAGCTAACTGATGTACCAGGAACTCAAAGATGATGTAATGCATGAAAGCAATAAGGGCTACTTATTTGATAGGCTAAAGCAAAGACAACTCCTGTTCCAGGGGATGCATACTTGAGTTGGAGGTGGTTTTGTCGGGTGGTTGACCTAGCTGGTTTGGAGGACCATCAGTAAGAGGCAGGTTGCTCTGCTATTGCTTTGCATTTGAGCCTCCCTCATGTCAAGTAGTAACTTTTACCTTTGGAGAACTGGCACATATATTCCTTAAACACTCTCTCATCTGGATCTTTTTTTTTTTTTTTTCCATAGATAAGTTCATTGTGTCATGCTTTATCTTTTTATAAACAAAATATTTATTGAGCATAATTTCCAGTCAGAAAGAAAGAAAGTCTAAAGAGAAAAAGGTCTATGGTTTTCTATTGCTAGGTAACAAACTAACAAATTTAACGACTCAAAAAAACACACATTTATTATCTTGCAGTTTCTGTGGATCAGAACTCAAGGCACAGCTTAACTGGGTCCTCTGCTTAGGGTTTTTATGAAGGTATTATCCAAGCTGCATTCTCACATGGTGGTTTGACTGGGGAAGAACTCATTTTCAGTCTCATTCAGTTTTTTGGCAGAATCAATTTCCTTGTGATTGTAGGGTTGACATCTCTGGCTTCTTGCTGGTTCTTGGCTAGACACTGCCCTCATCTCTCAAAGGTCGCCTGGTCATGTGTTGAAGGCATGCACTTCTTTACCAGATGGGTTTCTCCATCATGGCTACTTCATCAAGCCAGCAAAAAGAGTCTCTAGAGGAAATCTGTTATTGAGATAGTCTTTTATTCTTTTTTAAAATTTTATTTTGTTTTTAATTGGAGTGTAAAATCAATACTGTGATGATTTTCACCATACATCAACATGAACCAGTCATAGGTATACATATGTCCCCCTCTCCTAAACCACCCTCCCACCTCCCTCCCTATCCCACCTCTCTAGGTCAGCCCAGAGCACCAGCTTTGGGTTCCCTGCAGCATACAGCAAATTCCCACCAGCTATCCACTTTACGTATGGTAATGTATATGTTTCCATCTATTTAGAATATTGAAAATCTTTGACATATTATAAGAAATTAGTGCACTTTCAAGCAAGAAGTGCAGTATTTCAAGACAGACAAAATAAGCTTTATGTATAAGTAGACTTTGGATAAGGAGAGAAAATGGGAAAGCACATTACCAATAAGGGAAGAAAAGAATGCTCAAGTGTAGACCATGGGTGAAAAGCAACCCATGACTGGATGGCCATTGTTGTAGATAAGCAGTGGGGATGGTTTTCAGAAAGATAAAGCTCAGGATGCTCACCTCAGGATGAATCTCAAGTTTACACTGCACTCATCACTTGGTGTAGAAAAGCCTCAGTTGAAATAAAATAGCAATAGAAATGTTGGCTTTATTGGTGCAGAAAGTTATGCATACTCATTTCCATTTTCAGGGGTTTTGCAATATTTACATTTACTTGCATATAGAATGTTTAAGATATTTGCAAGTGTTCTGCAAATTAATTTAAAATTGGCTATTGACTTACATTTGGGTGACATTTATGGATAAAGATATTAGCCATAGATGCCACTCACAGATAAAGTTACATGTGTCTCATTAATTCCCATATTCTTTATAAATTATGTCAATTTGATTTTTATGTGGTAATTCTCTCTATATATTGCTTTCCATTTTAGAAATAAAACTCATGGATTTTTTACTCACTCTAGCACACAAAGTGTTTGCATATTTCCTTTTTAATTTCCTTAATTTTTGTTTCTTCTCACACTCTTTGCTTTTATTATACCTTCTCTCAGATTGCTGAGGCAATGATTAGGCATATTGGCCTTGGAAAAATAAATAAAGAGAAGGAAAATATGTTGCTCTGTCACTTTAAAATGTAGTCCATTTCCACCAACATATTAAAAGTCTAAATATTTTATTGCCTAGGCACAATCTCATTTTTATTGCCCCAATCACAGCTCATTGGTTAGGATATGCTGGGCAGAGGAGTGAGCTGGTCAGCTAATGGCCTTCCTGCTGCTAAAATTAACTAATTGTTAAAGTAATAACCATGGGTCCTCATGGCCTATTTTAATAGTCAGTGGCAATCTGGGAAATTATTTTGCTGCTTTCATTTCAGTAAGTCCTCCTGTTAGCCATTTGCACCCTCTCTATCCTTTTAAATGTCCTCTTGATGAGAAATATTTCAACGGAAACCTGTAGGGATCTCTGGCCAGTCCCTCCAAGTGGCAGTTGGGGCCCATTTTTCCTTCTGTGAATACAGGAAGAGCATTGTATAAGTATGTACTGGGGTGCACGTGGGTGGCCATCTATCCTTTGCACCAAGCTTCTTTTCCAAATTCATCTTTCCTCGTCTGCAAAGTGTCTTCCCCATCAGTTTGTTCCATATCTTGCTATGCTTTGCCCTAATGCTGGCCAGGACCTCGCCTGTCCTTTTGGTGAAAAACTCTTCACCCGATCTTTAGATGATCACTCCAGTCCACAGAGGAGGCCCAGATAGGAGTTCACCCATTCAATATCCCAGGACAATGCTGTTTCCAATGTTGACCTCTCCTCTGATATTCCATTATACACTCTTGTTACAATACATTTTATTACACTTTATTATGTTTTTGTACTTCACATTCTCCTTTATCCACTTGTTTCCTGTGTACAAATCCTTTATTCTCAGTTAAGTTTACGTTTACCCAGAGAAAATCCTGCACTCCTCTTGCATCTCTCGGTCACCAGAGCTGTGTTAAATACATTACAGATGTTTCTGTAAATACATGTTGAATTAAATTAAATTAGATCTGGGGATTTCAAAGTTGTATCTGCTATACAAATGTCCTGTGAGGATATTTTAAGTCCTTCATATTCAGAGAGAAAGAGGTAAGTTCTATACATTCCTCTACTGAGACTAAATCTTCATGAGTTTTGTCATAAACACATCATTAGTATCAACCTCATAGAATAGAAATTACTTATGATAAAATTTTTAAATGACACCAAGAAAGACACAAAAAACATTGGACTGAAGGAAATCAATGCTTAAAGAAAACGGGCCTGTGGCAGAGTTACAAACATGTTTGAAAACAGAGATGGAAGACTAATTAGTCCATTCAGAGGTTCAACTGCAAGACCTGCACTAACTACATTATTCACTGGAAAAAATATGCAGGGCTTCTGCTTGCATACCTGCAAAATATCCTTTAATAAGTCTTCCTATCTGTTTAACAGTCATTAATTCAGACTGCAGAACACTCTTTGCAAAATAACTCTTCTCCTTCGTATTATTGTGACAGTTTTTTTGTTTTATACCTGTTGAGACATGATTATTGAACATTTTTTTTTATGAAGGTTCATAAAAGTTCTATGTTGACACTAACAAAAAGACTGAAAAGCAGTCTATTGATTTAAGATTCCATACCAGTCATGGTATAGTCTCTTAAGTCATGAAAAGCTTCTTGGGGATTATATCTTTCTATATGTTGGGCTAGTTATAGCTGACCCATGGGAGAGTCACATTCTAGGTTAAGGGCAGATTTGGGTCTGGGTTGGTACAACTGCATTAAAACATCTAGAATCCTTTCAGTACCACATTTCTCACATTTCATGAAGACTTAAAACTCAACCATTAAATGAGGGTTGAGATTTTAGGAGTCTTTTTGCAATTCTAGCAAGCCGTACATTATGATCTCCATACAGTCCTGAAGATTAATATTTGAGTTTGCTTTTAGAGAATGTTTTTAAACAGAAACTCTCAAAAATCATGGTTAGGACTGAGACAAACTGTATCATGACTCCTCTATGTACCAGCACTATTTCTTTGGGAATATTGCTATAATATCTACTAATTTCAATTTCCTAATAAGAAATTAAAATGGGTATGTTTTCTCTTTCTGATCTGCTTTGTGATCAGATAGGAACCAAAGATTGTGATTATTTGTAAAAGAAAAATCAGTACTCATTTAATGAGGGCCTGAGTGATTCTTTTATCAGTTGAATGAAAGTGTATCCATGTGTCCGATTTTTGATATCTATTTTAGTTGCTTACATGCCTTTTTTCTCAACTCCAAGATTTCATCTGGATTAAAAATAGTTGAATGAAAGAACAACAATTTTGCATATTTTTCATATTATCATCTTTGTGTTCAGTTAAGGAGGCACAGATTAAGAGCAATGGTTTAGAGTCACTCAGAGATGCTTTCAACCTTGTCATGGTTAACTACTAGTTGTTTAACCTTGAAACTCTTGGCAATCTCTCTAAGCCCAAGGGTATTCACATTAAACCTGAGGACAATAGATATACTTACTTCATAGGATGGTTCCGGGGATTCTGTGAGGTGATGCTGCAATGCACTTGGCATAGTACATTACACACAATAACGATAGGTGTTTAATTAATACTAGCTATCCTTTCCATATTATTACTAAGGACAACTCAAACAAATGACACTTTGGCACATTGTAGGCACTCAAAAAGAATTCGTACAGTGTGGCACTCACGGCTACTCTGAAAGGACCTGATTAGGGATCCTTGGTGGATGGAGAAAAGCCACCAGGAAAGGATGCCACCTGCGAGGGGCTTTGACAAGGAGCAGTCTCCAGGAGGAATCACGACTTGCCTTCCTTTGGGAGCTTCAGTGCCCTAGAAGAGCTTTAGGGGCTCCACTCGTGGAATTTCAGCCTCATCAGAGAAACAGAGTTCTTTGTGTCCCGGAATGAGGTATGGTACTGAAGAAACCACAGCTGCAGAACCAGGTCTGAGATGTCTTTAGGGTGACCCAAGTAACCCCCAGTCCCAACTCCTCTGCAGCTTCTAGAACCTTGAAAGCATCAAATAGAATTCAAAGAGCACACGTTGACAATTCTAGGTCAAATGAGACTTTTTGATTAGAATAAAAAATTGTGTGCATGTGTGTAGGTAAATTATGTTTATTTCCCAAGGCCTTGCTCAAACCTTTCTTCCTTCATGAGTTCCCGGTAGATTGTTCTTATTTCTGAACCATAATCCCCTTAGCCCTGATTATCTTCTGGCAATCTGACCCATCTCTAGGAGAGCTTGGGGAAGTTGTTATTTTTAAATCCACACTCTTTACTCACCTGGATGCTAAGGACACCATCTGCTATCTTTTCTTCACGTGTTCCCTAACTGCAGCCAAGCCCGACTGGGCCCCAACGCTTAGGGTGATAGAGCCTTAGTACACACTCATTTCAAAAAATAGAAGAAGTGCTTCAAGCAAGTAAACAAACCTCAAAAAGGAAATCTTGCGAATTATGTGCTAAACCATTGATGGTGTTTTCTTCTCCTTGAAGGTAAAGCTAACTTGGGGGCTGCGGGGGAAGGTGGCCCATCTGGTTCTCTGACATTTTTCTGGAAATACCATCAAAAGGAAACTGAGAAATGTGCTACGAACTGAACAGTCGTGATCCCTCTTGCATCCGAAAGGAAGATTGTGAGAGGAATGAGCCTAAATCAAGGCTGGGCTCGTCCTGCCCGCAATGAGGCAAAACAGGTTTTCCTTTAAAAAACATCTGCCATAAGGGGATTTAAATCGGGTACTCCTGTTTTTAGAAAATCTCTATTTCCTTACAGGATGTCGGCTTTGATCACTAATCCCTTGAAAATGTCTTCAAGAGCTACTCCAATTGGCAGAAGTATTCGAGAGTGGGCGTGGGCAGGTGTCGGGAAAAAAAGTGGGGTAGAAAACAATCCTCTTTTCCAACCTGATGTACTACTTTAAAATAAAAAGACAACTCCCAGAGCCTTTTGGCGCTAATAATTCTCTCTGAGATTTTCCCAACGGTGAGGTCCAGGGAAGCCTTTAGAAAATGTTCTTTTGCAGGTCAGCACTTCCTGTCCTCTCTCCCTGGCCAATGGCATTAATGTGTGTTTGTCAATACTGAATTTTATTTGCTGCATCGCATCTCAGCTTAGAGAGGGAAGCACATCATGTTGCATTTTCCTTGCCTCTCCAACTGGAGTTCCTGCTTCTCCCCAGTTTTGTGTTGTCAGCAAAACTTAACGCGTTTACAATCGGTCTCTCGATCGGAGGTAATTACCTACAGGAGAAATAGCAGGGCTGAGAACCTAACAAGAGAAGCCTTGTGTGGCCTTGCTGTGGGCTGCTGTCCTGAAAGTGTATCAGACTTGTCAAATTGGTTCAAATTAAATTGACACACCACTCTTTCAGGCATCACCCTGTTTTTAAGCACGTTGAGCCCTTTTGGGCTATAGATGCCTTCAGAATTAAAAAGAAATGTGCAAAGGACACCCAAAGGAGCCAGTGACAAGGACAGCAGCGGTCTTTGGGAGGACCCTTTAAAACAGGCTCCAAGAGGTGGTCTTGTCAGGGCTGAAGCTCAGTTGGCTTTTTTTCTCAGCAATTTCCTATTTCCTGCCACAATGGTGACAAGGAGTCCCCAAGCCTTAACCATAGACCTTGGAGCCATATTTTTCTGCCTTCAGCTCCATTTACTCATTTATTGTAACATTTATGAGCTTTGTCCAGGGACACTGCTGGGTCTCACAGCACCAGCCTCAGCCTGGAGGGAGACAGGGCCATTCTAATCCCAGCCTTTCCCTGATGGGCCTGATGACCTTGGCCAAGTCATTTAACCCCCACTCACTGGGGCCACCATTTGTAAGAGAGCAGGGGAGTGAGTGAGGCCTGGATCACCTCAATAGGGCGTCCAGAAGAATAACTAATTAATGATTGTAAAGCACTTTGCAAACAGAAAGTGCTGTGCAAAATGCTTAATATTAATCATAAAATGCATTCCCTGCAAGCCTCTAGGCGTATGTACAGAAATAACCACAGCAATTAAAGTAACACGCTAACAAAACTCATTAACCCCTAAACCTCCTTCTGCCCGTACTTGGCTGTCGTAGCTTCGTGGCTTTCTCGAGGCGGCCAGGCGGTGCTGGGAGGTAGGCTGCTGTGGGGAGCATGGCATTGGGCTCTCCCAGGCTTTGTGGGCAAGTCATCAGGTCACCTGTTCTGAGTGCCAACAGCCTTAAATCCACAACAGCATTCAGCCTTTCCGGCCCATTTCTCCTGTGTGGATCTCTTCCTTCCCTCCACGCTCTAGAACCCACTGCCTAGACCGTCTGTACCCCAGATGATTCTTCCCTCCTCTGTGTGTTTATTTCCTTGCACGCACACATGACTTTTCTCTACCCAGTGTGTAAGCAGCTTGAAGGCAGGATTTCCCTGCCTTGTAATTCCTAAAGGAGACCATGCAAAGGGTGTGCCTGCAGGAGTCTACAGACACACGGGGAGACGCTTTGCAATCCCAAGTGATTGATTAGATGAAGGTGATAGAGTGTTGTTTGAAATCAGCCACAGTCACGCTGGTTATCTTGCACCTGGAAAGCTGGCAATTACTGCTAAGAAGCTCCTGAGGTCTGGCAGGGAGGAAAATGAATGAAAGAGGGAAGATAGGGCTTGGACTCAGTTCATCAGAAAATCTTCAGCTTTGAAACGGGGGAATAGTGAAAGCCAACACTAAAAAAAAATTATCTTCAGGAAGAGAGGGAAGGAATGACTGCGATCTGCCTTGAGACAGCTGAAGACAGAGGGTCTTGTGGGTCACAGCTAACACGGGCTGGAGGGTGGGAGTGACGTGGATGGCCAGAGGCCTCAGTGTATTCACGGAGGACAGTGAGGACTGTGTGAAGACACCCTAAGAACCTTGCAAGACATAATTTATCTTTCTTTCTCCTCTTTGTGAGAATGAATGGCTAATTTGGAAGAAGTCTCTCCTTACCTCCTTCCTCTTTAATAAGCAGCCGTTTTGGGTTTTAGTTCTTTTTAACTTTTGAATTTCTTACCTTAGCTTGTCCAGAGTGCTGGCTCATGTCAGAAATTTTGTGCTACAATAGCATCTTTCATAGAATATAAAAGGGGTATGGAAACTATATTCTCGAGGCACTGTGTGTGAAAATTTAATCTGATTCCACCTTGCATACAGTATTATAATACAGGGTTGGGATATTGACCACTAGACTGATAATGCAACAGTTTTTATAAAAATTACCACATAGATTGTAAGAAATGTGCTCTAAATTATAAATAAGAATAGTATAGTTTTTGTCAAATGTTATATATAGCAACTAAGCAAAAGACAATCAAAAAACCTGTATTATTTTCAATTGTTTATTTCAATTATTTCAATTGTTTCCTGGAGAGGAGCTTCTTGATCAATAAAGAGAGGATTGTGTCCTAGAAGAAATAGCCAAAGAACTCCTGGGCAGGGAGATGGCTAGGGGACTCCCAGATTGAGGGTTGGGAAGGAAGAATTTGTTGTGAAAAGCCTAGAACCAGGGAGGATACCGCATCTCTGAGCACAAAGGTCTGCCTGTGGGGAAGAGGAGGGAGGAAGCAAAGAGAAAAATAGAGGGAAGAGGCAGAGGCTGATCACATGCACTCAGGATGCTGAATGACCCCAGAATGAGTTCAGAGAGAAAGACACGATAAGAATCCAGAGAGGGTCAAGAGTGGAAGAACAGTGCCTGGAGTTCTGTCCTGACAGAGGAGGCTGTGAAGAATATTTTCTGATTTTTGGCAGCTACTCCACGGAGGATTCCCTCCTGTGGAGAGCTGGAGTGATTGTGGACAAGCAGTTTGGGAGATTACAGGTCTGAAGATGACTTGGGGAAAAAATAATCCTAAAATTACAAGAAAAAAAGCCAAGAAATGATATTGAGGGAGCACAAACCTCTATTTCACGGCCAAATCAAAAACTCCCTGACTAGGAAATTGATATTCTGCCTCAAAGTCTCCTTCCTGAAGGCTGGGCTTGGCTTCCAGGGGATATGTTGGAAGGGGAGGTAACATTGGTGTCCATTCTAAGGTCCACTTGTGCTGCTGATATCTGGCACGTCCTTGAACTAGTCACTTCACAACTGTCAGCCTAGTTTTCATCTGTATAGTGAAGCATTGCAATTAGACAGTCTGTCAAGTCCTTTCCACTTCTGAGATCTGATGGACCCCATAATACTGAGTCTGCAAAGCATGTCTCACACACTTGTTCAGTGGCTAAGAAGCTGACTTAGATGGCATTTCCATTTCACTGAAGGTGGGTTGGATTTACCAAAGTGGATAATTTTAGAGTTTCATCCCCATGGTGTACAGTGGCCATCAACCAAAATCTATTTATTTATTTATTTATTTTTTCACCAGAATCAGTTTACTGGTAAAACTCTTATCTAGTATCTGTAGAATATATACTGCTGCTGCTGTGAAGTTGCATCAGTCATGTCCAACTCTGTGTGACCCTATAGACGGCAGCCCACCAGGCTCCTCTGTCCCTGGGATTCTCCAGGCAAGAATACTGCAGTGGGTTGCCATTTCCTTCTCCAATGCACGAAAGTGAAAGTGAACTTGCTCAGTCGTGTTCGACTCTTCGCGACCCCCTGGACTATAGCCTACCAGGACCCGCCGTCCATGGGATTTTCCAGGCAAGAATACTGCAGTGGGTTGCCATGTCCTTCTCCACAAAATCTATTTAATAACATCTATATGTCCAACTCTTTGATAACTCTGGAAATGATGACCTAGTCCTCGCCCTTGAGGAGCTTACAGTTTAATCAGGGAGTCCCATAAACACATGAAAAACGATAAAATATGAAAAATGTCACCAAACTCTTATGTTTTAAGTCTTAGAGCTCTATACCAAGAGTGTTTTGTTAGTGGAGCTTAAGTTTTCTGTGGGCCAAATGGCTAGAGGCAAGGGAGAGGAGTTTGGCCTTGCATAGCAAGTACTCTGTTCATTCAAACAATATGTCTTTTTTTGCATCCTGATTCCTGGTGGGTGAAAGCTGAGCAATCTTTCCCTCTCTCACACACACACATATACACATACCCGAGGAAAACGCCAAAACTGAAAATCAGGGTCCATAATGAACCTCTCTGTTGACGATGTTGAGACAGTGGAGATGAGGGACAAAAGGGGCTCAGATGGAGAAATCACCATGCTAATAGGTTACAAATTGGGAAAACTCATCTGGGATTAAGTACTCACAAGGCAAAGATCAACCACTAAAGCTGGGGTCAAGAGTCTTGGGTCCAAATCGCCTTTCTGTCATTCACTAGAACTCTGAATTTGGAAAAGTCTCTTACAGTAATTGAATTTGGTGCTGGAACTAAATTTGTATGATTACAAATAGTGAAGTTAGAGGCAGACTAGGAAAGTCAGAGACGAGCATGGAGATGCCAGGTGTATGGGGATAATTGGCAGAGGTCAAAGGTGGCCTCAACTAGGGTGGTTCCTTGGTGTTGGGCATAGAGATTATTGGCTTACTCCCCAATATGGACTAGAGGTGAGCTTTCTGAAATGTTCTTCCCACTCTGAAGGAAATCTAGGGTTGCTTCATTTTTGTACACTCTACTATTTCAGCAAGCACATTTCATCAGCAATAGCAATTACACTGTGCATAAGAGGTAGACATAACACTGACCATCTAGGTTATGGCCCCAACCAGGAAAATAACTGAGAGTAGAAAAGGTGCTACTAACAACTATAATGGATAATGGTTGAAAATCAAGTTTGTCCTGGAGAAACTGGAGGTATGATAGCCTTATCCATAGACATCATTTTTCTCAACACATCATGAGTTTTTCCACTTTCCAAATTAGGAAGCTTCATCACGTATCCTCTATCAGACACTGAAGATTTTGTTTAAGGAAACAAACAAACAAAGTCTACTCCTTAGGACCCAAAAAATTCTTTAGGAAACAATTCTAAATGTCAGGAAATTGAAGCTCAAAATTTTGTTTTGAAGAAGGGCAATACAGACATTCCTGGTGGCTCAGACAGTAAATAATCTGCCTTCAATGCAGGAGACGTGGGTTCAATCCCTGTGTCTGGAAGAGCCCCTGGGGAAGGGAATGGCTACCCACTCCAGTTTTCTTGCTGGAGAATTCCATGAGTAGAGGAGGCTTTTGGGCTACAATCCATGGGGTTGCAAAGATTCGAACACAACTGAGTGACTCACACTTTCATACTTTCATATTCAGTACAGGAAGCATGTATGCACAAATATGCAAAAAGGAGAGTTTACACACACACATACCTCCTGCAACCTAAAGTCTGAAATCACTTTGTCCTAAATTATGGCTTTATGTGTGTGTGTATGTGTGTGTGTTCCATGTTAAAGTGTCATTTGCTCTCAGTCCCTAAAGAAATGTGATTTTTGGATGACGGGGAGAAAGGGAGAAAAGGAAACTCATAAGAGGTAGGGTAAGGAGGAGAGTTGAGAATGCATTTGTAATTCAAAATTATAACCCAACAAAAGCAAAACAGGAAGGGAACAGCATTTTAAAGAGGCTGACAGATAACATCGGCTCATTAGTGGTTCCTTTGCAGTGTACATTGGTTTGCTTGCTCTCCTAGCATCAAAAACAGTGATATATGTGTATGTGGGTATAGAGGAAGTAAATTAAACAAACATAGCTCAAGTTATTTTAGGATATTCTGAGTATTAACTCTCATCCTTGAAAGTAGCAGTGAGAATTACAAAGGCTTTAGTCTTTGAAATTAGCCACTGCACTGCAAGTAATGGGATTCCCAGGGTATCACTTCCAAAGATGAGAAGCCCAAAAGGTTTTGAATGAAAGGCAGTGGAACTCTTTCCACCAGTTGAATGGGACGACGAGTGAATCCTTGATGCCAGCACAGTGGGGCTGTCAAACACTGGAGAACTTTGTTTCCATTTGGGAATGATTAAGGTCTTATTGCTTCTGTCTTGGATATGAAAGACTTGAAGCACATCAGTTTGATGTAACCAGGGTTGAATGACAACTCTATGCATGTAGTTAGCAAAGTTCATTGAAAAGGAGAGAGGAGCACTGAATTTCAGGAAAGTTAAAATGCAGGAATTGAGTACCTTGATTGAATTTGATAGCTCTTAATGGGAAACTGTACCGAACTGGCAAAAAAAAAAAAGCAATGAGATCTGATGAAAAGGATCAAACTCAAATTTAGTTTTTAAAAATACCTCAGAATTAATCTTGCCCATTTAATTCAGGCAATAGTAGAAATCATTTTACATAATAAAGGGGGACAATGCCAGAAATAGCAGGGTGGAATTCCAGAAGCAGAATTAGAGAAGGACCACAGGGAGAAGCTAATTTGCTTTTCTGCTTCAAAATGTTTCCCACAATCATATTTTGGGGTCTATTTGATTCTTTTACAGTAAAGGTAGAGTAGGGCTTTCTAAGGGAGATTTCTGGATGGAGCTTGAATTGTAACCACTGAATTGAGTAATCAGAGGGCCAAATGAGTTATGCCATCTGAGAATCGAAGTGGATAGCCTGGAAGACAGAAAGAGTAAGGCCCTAGACCTTGCCCAGAGAGACCAGCTGGGGCACGGACCCTCACAAGATTGGCAGGCCAGCGAAGGAGAAGGGAGCCCTTGTACAAGGGACCCAGGGCTACACAAATGTCAGTCCTTTGCAAGGGTATTGGGGCACAGGGAAATAGATCTCTCTGAGTGATTACGGCTTGAGTTATACATCTTTACCACCTACACATACAGCATTTGACAATGACTGCCAAGGAGTAGCTTTTGGACCCTTTGGCTAGTTCTCTTCCCATCCTCCAGCAGCTCTGATATTCTTTTTAAATATAATGACTTTAAGCACATTCATTCCCCAGTTTGCAGCAGCTACGACCACCCCCTATTGTCTGATATTTGCCATGCTTCCTCCATTTGCATGAACTCTCTGCCTCCTGACTTGTTTGGCCATGTGCAGAAAGGCCTCACAGTTTGGCTTTTTGTAATACTCTGGAGAGTTCTTCTCCTTATTTTATCCAGGATGATTTTCTGAGAAGCAAGAAGGGCAAAGGCCCTGAGTGAATCACTGAAGGTGCATATGGTATTCATTCTGCAGAGAACAAATATGGAACAGGAGAAAAAGTGACAGTCGCACCATTTGCATTTGGTATGTAAATTCAAGATACATATTGATTTACATGTATAATTTAGTAACCAAAAAAAAAAAAAAAAAAATCCCAGATAGCTAAGTAAACATGAATACCCACCCCAAGCTAAAGGCTGGGCTCCTGGTGGTGTTTGTAAGTGACGCTGTGTGGCAGCACGTCTTGGCATGCAAATGTGTACAAACTCAAAACTCTTGCTAGGCTAAACAACACCTTTCCCAGGAAGCATGCTGATATAGCAGCCTGTGCTTTATGCATTTGTCTCCAGGGCAGAGGCCCTTCATCTCATAGCTAGGGCAGGATACATAATCCTGTATCCTTTTCTTAAATTCTACCTTCAAACTGAAATAGCCTAGTCTTTTAAAGCACCTTTTTTCCTTTTGTTGTTTCCATGCATAAAGGACTTGAATATGTATTTCCTCCATAACCATCACAAGTGAGGTGAAGTGTGAGTTGCTTGGTCATGTCCAGCTCTTTGTGACCCCGTGGACTGTGTGGCTCCCCAGGTTCCTCTGTCTATGGAATTCTCCAGGCAAGAATCCAGGAGTGGATAACCATTCATTTCTCCAAGGGATCTTCTCCACCAGGGATCAAATCCAGGTCTCCTGCATTGTAGCCAGATTCTTTACTGTTGAGACCCCAGGGAAGAGCAGATATAAATGCTTTAGCTGGAGACATCTTTATCTAAGCTGATGTCCTTTTCTCACCAAGTTTCCCCTTGTCTCTAGCCTCTAAAACAGACCCTCTGGAGAGAATTCCTCACTGCCCCCAGACACATGAATATTTCCACAACCATGCTTCTGCTAATTCAGCAACATCATCCAAGAGAATGTCCTTTCCTGCATCCATCAAAGTACCATTCATTTCTCAAGCTCTACTTCAACTTGGTTGCCTCTATGAAGATCCAAACTGTGCTTTCAATCTCAGCTGTGTGTAGTTATACAAAGCACTCTAACAATTTTCTGAGTGTTGCTCTTGGCTTTTCCACCAAAGAGAATCTTTCTGAGGGAAGGGATGCCTCCCTTCCCTATAACATACTCCATTTGGTGCAGAGTTGGAAATACTGGTGATGATAGAACATAGTGATGGACTCACTTAAAAAAAATATTTCCCCAATTTTCACTCTTGTTTGATTTATCAATATTTATAGCTGGCAACAGGAAACCTTCATCAGTGAGCATAGCTTTAAAGTAGGTTGTTGCTCAGTCACTAAGTCATGTCCAACCTTTTGGGACTGCAGCACACCAGGCTTCCTGTCTTTCACCATCTCCTGGCGTCTGCTCAAATTCATGTTCATTGAGTCTGTAATGCCATCTAGCCATCTCATCCTCTGCCATCACCTTCTCCTGCTTCCTGCAATATTTCCTAGCATCAGGGTCTTTTCCAATGAGTCAGCTGTTCACATCAGGTGGCCAAAGTATTGGAGCTTCAGCATCAGTCCTTCCAATGAATATTCAGGGTTGATTTGGTCTTGAGGATTGACTGGCCTGATCTCCTCCATGTCCAAGGGACTCTAAAAAATAGGTTAGCATGGGAGAATAAAGAGGGCAAGACATGTGTAGGGAGATGGATTCAGGACTTCCCTTCATCCCTTCCCTGCTATGTTGTTTATCAAGATTTCTTGTTGTAATGAATAGCAGTACAAGTATCGTATAATCCAGGGATCCTGAACCCTGACACTGTTAACACTTTGGAAAGGGTAATTCTCTGTTATGTGGAAGCCTTTCCTGTATATTGTACGATGTCTGGAAGCCTCCCTGGTTTCTGCCCAGTGGATGACAGTAGTTACCCAGCCTGCATACTGCTGCCTCAGAGTTGTGATAACGAAAAAAATGTCACCAGACATTGCTAAATGTCCCTGGCTTACAAAATCTGCATCACTTCCTTTCCCCCACCCATGTTAACAGACACTGCTGCAATCAATGATCCAATACTCTTAAAACGTTCAACTTTCTTCATTGGACTAGGTAAACCACTATGATACCCAAATTATTATTATTTTCTTTTTTAGAAAAATTCTGCTTTTTCCCATATTACTTGTTTTTGGATCATGAACAGATATTTATAGAGCCTTGTGTATATCCTTAACTCTCACTGTTTTAAGGTAAGTGCTATGATCATTCTCATTTTACAAATGAGGACCTGAGGCCCAGAGGAGTTAAGAAATTTATCCATGATCACACAGTTAGTAAGTGGTTGGATTGTTATCCAAACCTAAATGCCTTGGCTCTTAATGTCTGTGCTTTTAACTACTACGTCTTTACCAAAGGCAAAAATTAGTGTCCTCTGGATAATTATCACAAATTCTGAACAGGGTTTTTTTTTTGTAAATTTTCACCTGTTCAGGGAGTGTCTAATTTGGGAATTAAGCAGAACCCCTATGAATTATTTTAAATACCCACAGCTTTCTCTCTCCTTAATGACTTGCTCCTAAGTGAGCTCTTTCTCATGACTTGGACTTAGGCACACAGCTGCACTAGACACAGGGCTGTGGATCTCTGTGCATCAGAGATCTTGGGGATATTTCAGAGACTGGAAAATGTTCAGTCTGTCATACCTGAATTAATCCCTCAGTTCTCTGTACCCATGGGAAAAGCCCCAGACTGATTGCTGTTTTGTATTTCCAGCTGTTTTATGTAGTCAGGCTATTCCCTAGCTCCAAATCTCTAGTGGGTCTTTACTTCCAGCTGTACTGAGTCTAAACTCCTTTGACAAGATGTCAAGACCTTTCATTATCTCACTATTCCCCACACAGCCCATCTGCTTGGTATGGGTCAGCATCCTCACTTTCACTTCTAACTTCCACATCCAGGAGCTCCATCCATCTTTTTATTATTATTATTTCTTTGTTTTATAGGAGTATAGTTGCTTTACAATGTTCTATTAGTTCTATTATACAGCAAAGTGAATCAGCCACACATATACATATACCCCCCTCTTCCTTGGATATCCTTTCCATTTAGGTCACCACAGAGCATTGAGTAGAATCCCTATGCTATACAGTCCATCCTCATCAGCTATCTATTTTATACATAGTAGTGTATGTTCACACTCTTGGTGTACCACTCATCATTTCTAAGGCACAGCAGAAGCTCAACTCACTCCATGAAACTTCCTTATTATTGAAACCCTCAGCTTGCTTTTCCTGAAATCTTTATCATCTGCTTTCTGGGTCATCCAGATCCATTCTTGAGGTGAAAAATCTAAGCTCTGTGTTAATATTCGTGTGTTTATATTCAACTTATCGACTAGACTGCATAGGTCTTAAAGGATAAGACTTTATCTTTCCTATACGTCTGGCCTCCACATTAGACACAGGAAAGGTATTCAGCCAAGATGTTGCCACGCTGGTCATTCATCCTCACCTTTCATGTTATTCTGGTGATGAAGGGGACTGTGCATTTCTTTGCTCACTATAAGTGGACTCTAAACTGCAACAATGGGCTTCCCAGGTGGCTCAGTGGTAAGGAATCCACCTGTTAATGCAGATGAGACATGGGAGACAGTGGTTCGATCCCTGAGTGGGATCAATCCCCTGGAATAGGAAATGCCAACCTGCCCTAGTATTCTTGCCTGGAAAATTCCATGGACAGAGGGTCCTGGTGGGCTATAGTCCATGAGGCATTAAGAGCTGGACATGACTGAGCACACACTCACCAAATGGCAGCAAAGTCCTTCCATGCCTGACTTGTAGCTCTATTGATGGTCAGCTGAAGGACACCTGTCAATAGTATCAGAAAAGCATACAGCTTCTGCAAGGAGGTGAAGTAGGGTGTCATATCCAGTCAGCATGTTGCATCTGCTTACCTTTGGGGGGGATGACTACACATATTCACGCTGCTCTTGAGAAAACCACCGTCAGAAAGCCCCAAGTGTGTGGCCTTGGTGTGGGTTTTATTGGATGGCGGTATCAGGGATATGTGGGCGCATGTCCTTGGGGTAAGATAGATTTAGGGATATGCCAGGCTTCTACCACCAGAAATGTGAGAAACTATATTTATTTTTTAAAAAAGTAGTTTTTCATTGAGGTATATATTTCTCTTGGTGATGATGATGTCAATGCTTTCAGTGCTCACAGTATTTGGACAGTTCTCAGTGCAATCTCTCTTATGATACATTTAATATAAACAGAATAGGAGGCATTCCCTCAGATCTATAAAACTACTAGAGTCCTAAGCAGTTAAAGATATTTACGTAAGTAGATCACCAAGACCTTAAATTATTTTCAGACTTCCTAGTTCCTTTTAATCCTTATCCGGTTTAGAAGTCAGATGACGCAGGGAAAGAAAACCCTGAATGCTGTAATCCACTCAAGTTTTTAACATAGTAATAAATTATTCAAGGAAATCTTAATATGAAACTGGACTATCCTTTGCCCCAATAATAATTAATCAATTAAAAATAATAAAAATTATTGAAAGTCTTATGTTCCAGGCATGGTTTTTTACAAGGATCTTGGTAAGATCATCAACTTCATTTTAAAAAAATCAGCAAATGGAATTGAGTGAAAAATCTCAAGAAAAAAATGGGTATTGTTTATGCACTGCACTTTTGCTTTTATGAACTTGTATGTTATGAGTGGATAACGTTATACTGCACATTTTACTTTTGCATTTTTCTCAAAGGCATCTTCATTGGCTCTCTATATTTACATCTTTCTGGAAAATTCCAAGTTTCCTATTCCTGGAAGAATTCTCTGACACTGTTTACTTAAAATTGACCTGTTAACTAACCACACTCCACAGAGGCATTTTTATTAATACATAGCCCTCAGTATTAAGGGACTGACTGATTTTTAGTATCAATGAATGTGTCAGTCACAAGTTATTCACATGATTTTTATGAATCCTAAACTCCTAGGATTTCCTGAATTCTAAATACTTTATTTTGCTCTTGGATGAATCCAAAATGTATGTTAGGCCTGACTCTTTCTCTAAAGGCTTGTCATTTTGGTGCCTCATCCACCTTCGTTAGGAGCTGGTTTTTCTGTAAGGCTCTGGGAGCGTATTTGTCTAAATAGGAGATGGGAAGATAATATTTTCTTTGCTTTCAGAAAGAAGTTCATTTTACAAGAACTGACATCTAAAATAGCTAAGGTAATCTGCCATACTGATTAGGTGCACTTGGACAGAATCCAAGATTCTGTGCAAGAAAAATTAATTTTAAAAAGGAAGTAAATGAAGTGTGTGTGTGTACTAGATCACTTCAGTAGTGTCTAACTCTTTGAAACCCCATGGACAATAGCCTGCCAGGTATACTTTAGGTTTTATTTTTTTTCCTGTTGGAGTGATAGTTTCTTAATGAAGGCCCAGCATCTATGTGGCCATCATCATGATCTGGCATCACAACTTTGGGGCAGTGAGCATAATATAGCTTTTTACATGATAAGATGCCCCTGTCTAACTCCAGGTTGCCATCTAGGTCCCTACCCCATAATCAAGACTCCATTTCTTAAATTGGAGGGGATAGGCACATCAAAATGTTTATCAATTCAAAAATTCACAAGAACTTATGTAAGGAAAAGATGTATGGAAAATAGAGGGATTCTAATGCAAAGTACCATTTCCCAAAGAGCTTTCAAACTAATAGACCACTTCAAATGCTAGGAATCACAAGGTAACTCTTAAAGGTTTAGATGCAAGATGAGGGGGACTAGGTTGAATCAGGGTTTACAGGTAAGCAGGAAATCTTGGGTTTTGGAGAGGGTCAGCAAAAGCTTGCCTATACTTCACCCCGTGCTGATTAGTGATATTTATATTTGCACATCTATATTCATAATACTTTATGGAAGAAAGAGGCCATGGCATATAACCATTTATTTTATGTTTTGTATATACATTCTTTTTCTGAGTACTTTTTGTGAACAGATACTCTTTGGGGGATCTAGGGGAAAATTATTGAAAAAAATGTCTTCCTTGAAAATATGGCAATTGATGCCTGGGGCTACATTCTATGAGAAAGCTATAACTGGTGCATGCCACGATACTAAGGATCTGAGAGATTCTGTAGAATAGCTGGGCTACATGCATCCTTATAATAACAAGTTGATTCTTCTTCATTTCAGTCCACCTCCATGTGCACAGCCTGAACCAAGAACTCTGGGGTTAATGAAAAAAAAAGTGAAAATCCTTGTTTCTCATTTATGAAAGTGAAAGTGAAATCGCTCAGTCATGTCTGACTCTTTGCGACCCCGTGGACTGTAGCCCACCAGGCTTCTCCATCCATGGGATTCTCCAGGCAAGAATAGTGGAGTGGGTTGCCATCTCCTTCTCCAGGGGATCTTCCCAACCCAGGGATCGAACCCAGGTCTCCCGCATTGCAGGCAGATGCTTTAACCTCTGAGCCACCAGGGAAGCCCTTCTCATTTATGATAAACCTCTAAAGAGGAGATGGACACAGAGTGAAGGTGGTACTGCATTGCACTCTACTAACAAATATCAACATTTGTGACTATGATATTTGAATGGGTTCAAGAAGTGCATACGAAAAGCAAGAGAATTTGAGAAGAACATCTGCTTCACTGACTATGCTAAAGCCTTTGAATGTGTGGATCACAACAAACGGGAAAATTTTTAAAGACATGGAAATACCAGACCACCTTACCTGCCTCCTAAGAGATCTGTATGCAAGTCAAGAAGCAACTGTTAGAACTGGTCATGGAACAACAGACTGCTTCAAAATTGGGAAGAGAGTACGCCAAGTCTGTATATTGTCACCCTGCTTATTTAACTTATATGCAGAGTACATCATGAGAAATACTGGGCTGGATGAAGCACAAGCTGGAATCAAGACTGCCAGGAGAAATATCAATAACCTAAAATATGCAGATGACACCACCCTTATGGCAGAAAGCAAAGAGGAATTAAAGAGCCTCTTGGTGAAGGTGAAAGAGGAGAGTGAAAAAGCTGGCTTAATACTCAACATTCATAAAATTAAGATCATGGCATCTGGTACCATCACTTCATGGCAAATGGATGGGGAAACAATGGAAACAGTGACAGATTTTATTTTCTTGGGCTCCAAAGTCACTGTAGATGGTGACTGCAACCATGAAATTAAGATGCTTTCTCCTTGGAAGAAAAGCTATGACAAACCTAGACGGCATATTAAAAAGCAGAGACATTACTTTGTTGACAAAGGTCCATCTAGTCAAAGCTATGGTTTTTCCAGTACTAATGTGTGGATGTGAGAATTGGACCATAAAGAAGGCTGAGTGGCGGAGAATTTATGATTTTGAACTGTGGGGTTGGAGAAGACTCTTGAGAGTCCCTTAGACTGCCAGGAGATCCAATCAGTCAATCCTAAAGGAAATCAATCCTGAATATTCATTGGAAGGACTGATGCTGAAGGTGAAACTCCAATACTTTGGTCAACTGAGGCAAAGAACTGACTCATTAGAAAAGACCCTGTTACTGGGAAAGATTGAAGACAGGAGGAGAAGGGGACAACAGAGGATGAGATGTTTGCATGGCATCACTGACTCAATGGACATGAGTTTGAACAAGCTCCAGGAGATGGTGAAGTTCAGGGAAGCCTGACGTTCTGCAGTCCATGTGGTCACAAAGAGTCGGACATGATTGAATGACTAAAGAACAAGAAGTGCAGAGAAGCCAAAAGCAGGCCAGTGTTGCCAAGCTCTGATGGATAATCTCATTTCAGGATGATGTTGCCACTATTTACCAAATTGGACTTACTTTTACTGACTTATTTTTATTAAATAAAAATTATTATTTAAATTATGCATTGATAATCTACCAAGCACAACCTTTAAAACCCAACACAGTTCACTCAAAAGAAAGTGAACACAGTGAAGATGGTACCTACCTTCCCAGAGATCACAGTTGGCTCCTGTCCCACCCACCCCACACCACTATGTTCTCGTTGCTCCAGGGCTGACTTAAACCCGTCAGTCTGAAAAGCACTGCTTTGGAGAAACTTCTGAGAGTAGTTAAATGACAGTGCTGTGATCCAGCAACTTTGTTCTCAGAACTAAAAACTCTTCTCTTTGCTACATCCCCCATTGTTGGGGGATTGTGGATGCCCAGACGATCTATGGAAAACAAAGCAGTGAACACACTATGTTAGGAGGGTCACAAAACCCTGGAAACCAATTCATGGACATTTGCATAACGCTCCAGTTGGGAGGGTCTTCTCAGCATCCCAAAGGTGTATTGTACTCATTTGCTCTCCTGAAGGATACAGAAGCTTCCATGCTAGGACTGCTCATACTAACAGAGCCAAGGACTAATATCTCTCCATAGAGAGAAGAAAGGCTTGTTGTAGATTTGCATTCTATTGGACTTAACAAAAACTCACTAAGCCTTATCCAAGTACAGTGAGTGTGTGGAAGATCTGAACAAAGATAAATGAAGTGATCCCTCCTTTAAGCAACTTTCAGGGACCCAGGATACGAATAACCTTAAACTCTAGAAAGAAAGTGGACAATATCTATAACTGTGTGTGATACACCGTGTGTGTTGAGTCAGCACTTCAGAATATAATGAGTGTTGAAATCATGCTCTGAATAAATGCCCCTGGTTATTCAGAGAACAGTGATGTCACATTTGATCATGAGGGGCAAAGAGAATTTTACCCTGGGAGAACGTTGTAAGCTGTGTGGTGAAGAATGGATGAAATGGAGGAAAGTAAAGAGAAAATGGAAGAGTATTTCAGAAGCCATGGAGAGGAGCTTGGGGAGTAGTCACCCTCACTGATACTTGTCAATGACAGACTGATAAAAATCAGAGCTTCTTTGCTCTTGAACTAACCAAGATATTTTAACTTTCCTCTATTGTTTTAGAAAGTGCTTACGATTTTTATTAAAGGTTCTTCATCAACTCTTTTATTATTTTCATTAAAATGCTTGACAAACAAAATTGGATTTGTTTTGGCAAAGTTATTTTTATTCCTTTGTTCTTTCCTTTGAATTGTTAACAATACATGAAGAAATAATGCACAAGCTAAAAATGTAGTCTTAGAATATCTATCACAGAATAGAAAAGGCCATTGGGGGAACACCATACCAGACAAATGACTTAACCTAACACTTTTTTTCAGCTCTTTCCTGAAAGCTATTCTTCTTGCATCTATAGAAAGCACAGCCACGAAATGGTGTCCAGATGGGCTCTAATTCAAGAGATAACCAGGGGGAGGCCCAAGTACCCCAAAGCGATGGAATTATACCTTATCTTGAACAGATGGCTGAAGCAGAGACCTGGGATTTCCTAAAATGCAACCAAAAGGAACATTTTGTCTTAGTGCAAACATGTTAAATATCAACAATATTATAGAGAAGGCTCTTCAAAAGCTTGCTTCAACACTGTTCAATGTGGGAACAATTAGAACTCTTTGTAATGTCTGGTGCTCAAGTGAAAAAGTGTGTAAAGTGATCCTTTGAGAGGAGAGAACTGAGCCTACGATAGGCACGAGACATATGAGCCACCATAATCACACCTGACCACTGCAGAATCATGGGTCCTAGTAAAATGCAAACATATTCCTTGAGCTAAACTCTTGAGCGACCCATCATCTTCCCTTCCCTCTGACATCCAGGTGAGCTCTGGAATAGAGCAGTGGGAGGCCAGAAGAGGTAAGGTCTGAGTGAGGGTCAAGCAGCCTTCTAATTGTTTGTGCAAAGTGTAATTTAGGTCTATCTCTCATCTAGGCAACCAATGATATGTTATTCAATAATCTACAGAGAAGTGTTTCCATGCCCACCTGTGCACCTTTTCTCATGCGGATCCTCCCCTCTCATTTTTTCCATCTAATCCTTTGAATTAAACCCTCACCAAGCTTTAGACATCCTCTAAGAGACTTTTAAAAACACATACAAAAATTATCATTTACTGTCCATGCCACTTACTGGAAATTTTTTCTTTGGCTGTGTTATTAGGAATACTTTATATGTATGTCTTGAGGCTTCCCAGATTGTTGAGTGACAAAGAATCTGCTTGCCAATGCAGGAGATGCCGGAAACATGGGTTCGATCTCTGGGTCGGGAAGATCCCCTGGAGGAGGATATAGCAACCCACTCAAGTATCCTTGACTGGATAACCCTATGGAGAGAGTAACTCGGAAGGCTACACTCCATGGGATCACAGAGAGTCGGACATGACCGAGTGACCTAGCGCACATACACATGTATGTCTTATCTACACAAATTGATTTCTGGACTCACAAAGCCAGGTAAAGTCCCATATATTTCTTTGTCTTAGATCCATCCTTTCAACACTTAGCAGAGCTAAGCATATATATGCATGTGTGTATATATCATAATATAGCATATTCTATCTATATCTATAGAGATATATAACAAATTTCCTTTATTTTTTGTTTTTAAATATCCCACCAATGATATTTATTTATTTATGTTTTTACTTTTGACCACTCAGCATGACATGCAGGATCTTAGTTCCCCGACCAGGGATGGAAACCATGCCCTCTGCATTCAGAGCATAGAGCCTTAACCACTGGACTGCCAGAGAAGTCCCATAACACATTTTCTTTAACAGCCAGTAGGTATGCATTATAGAGAAGTCACTTATGATACAGAATGAGACATTAGCAATTATAAGAGTTCAATAATGAAATATGGCTCTCCTTTCCAGGTTTTGGTATTCTCGGTTCATCCATCCATCATTAGGCTGTTTCCCCAGAGATGATGTGATGTGACTGCCTGAAGCAAATGCATATTTTCTCTTCCTGGGAAGACTTTTCTCAAGGTGAGTCATTCTGGGTACCAGGAAGGAAACCTCAAAATCCCCTTTATTGCTTTATAAAGTCTAACGCCTAGAATAAAAGGTGAGTAGCCTATTTCTTGTATTTTCTCTGATGTTTCCCCTTGCCCTCTGACACGTCTTAATTCTCTAGATCCCAAGCAAAGTGTGCACGTGAACTTGTACCAGGACACTTGAGTCTTACTGTATTTGGTGCCAATGCAGGTGAGAAAGGAAATCTTAATCTCCAAGTTTTCAGTAGCTAGAAAGACTCGTTCTCCTCACTGACCATCTGTCAGGGTTGCTAGGGGATCGCTAAGCCAAAGGTTTTGAGGCAGAGTAGAACTTGTTTGGGATAAGGGAATTAACACATTTATGATGTATAGTTACATATTTCACCGGAAATGTTCAAGCACAAGTTTATATGTTCTACATGTGTGTGTGTAAGCACATGTGTGTGCGTGTGTGTGTGTGGAAAATGGATGAATACATAGGTGAACAAATTGGACAGAATGCATATCTCCAGTCCCAGGGAAATATGTATATGGTCTACAAAGTGCTCCTGATTCACATTTAATTGAACTTTACATCACTAATTTCCCATCTCATAAACACATATATCTTGCTTGAAGGTGTTTGCTTTAAATTCATGCTATGTGAGTCAGTCATATTCATAAGTTTGAGTATAATCACAGAAAAACTTTCTAGTAGACATGGCAGCATGTATTTAACAGAGTATTGGATATTTCAGTCAATTCAGCCATTCAACAGAAAGGTCTAGCAAATGCCCCTAATTTGACATTGTTAGTTGTGGGCTATTTTATTTTCCCTTCCTGTATCAAGCACTGTGGCTAATTAGGCTGCCGATTCGAATCTTCATGAATTTTTCAGGCCGATACGTATTCCTTCCCAGGGCTAATTTGCTGTTATCAGAGGAATGACTCTGGTGTATGTTGTTGGTCGTGTCTGACCTTACTCCCCTGTTCAGCTTGAAATTAGTTGGGGAACTGTGGCCAAGGAGGTCATTTGGTAAATCATCTCCCAGAAAACAAGTCTCCTTTAGAGAATGTCCTTTTCTTCCTGTCCTTCACTGCCCATCCTAGCCTAGCAGTGGGGCTCTATCAAGAAGGAATAAGATGCAATGAAACTTTTACCCAGGATTTGAGAAACTTAAAATATTCAGTAGAGAACCTAGTTATAAAACTTTTGTGCAGGACTAGAATAATTCCACTCTGTGAGTTTTGTGTGTTAGCAATGAGAGGGATTTGGCATAAACTGGTAAGGGACAGAATTTTGAGTAACTGAATGAGAAATAGAGAAAGTTGTTTTATTATGTGGTTTGCTATAGCTCTACTGGGGATGTCAGAAGAGTCTAGGTTTCCTAGGATGGCAGATAAGGTCATCCCACTGAATCTTCTCCTCTGGACACACAGGGAAAGCAGGATACAACCCACCTCCTAAAAGTTGTTGCTTTCCAATTATAGCTGATTAGCGGTTGAAATTATTAATGAGTCATGCAACTATTTATGCCTGTTGAAAAAGTCATCACTACTAATTTCTACAAATTGGTTGCAATTTCCAGTAAGAAAATACCAATTATTCATTCACTAAGAATTGTAATGAGTTAGCCCAATGGACCGAAGGAGGCAATGGCACCCCACTCCAGTACTCTTGCCTGGAAAATCCCATGGACGGAGGAGCCTGGTAGGCTGCGGTCCATGGGGTTGCGAAGAGTCAGACATGACTGAGCGACTTCACTTTCACTTTTCAGTTTAATGCATTGGAGAAGGAAATGGCAACCCACTCCAGTGTTCTTGCCTGGAGAATCCCAGGGATGGGGTCGCACAGAGTAGGATACGGATAAAGTGACTTAGCAGCAGTAGCAGTAGCCCAATGGAGACTGACACGATGGTAAGAGCAGAGAAGTAGTATTTATGACTTCAAGGTTATAGATTAGTTTTGACAATCCCCAGTACTCTGGATTATCACCTTTACCAGAATTAAAAAAAGATAATGCTCTTTATAAGACATGAAGAGACTATCTCAAAAAACCCCTATTATTTCAGTCTCCCCTTTTTTCAATTTAACAATTTTTCTTCCTAACTTTCCATTGGAAAGGAACAATGTGGTATTTAGCCCTTTTGTCCCTCATAATTTACACACAATTAGGGGCTCAGAAATGTTACCCTTTAGCTCTCACAGAAACTGCTATGTTGGAATACAAAAGGTCATTTTACTTATGGTTGTACATACTTTTTAATTAAAAATTATTTTACAGCTTTTGTTAAGTAATTAAAATTTACAAAGTGATTTCTCACAAATATTTATTAATATTAAGTTGTTTCTGGCATACAGCAGTAAATTGCAAGCAATTGCTTTACTCTGCATGTGTAATTAAAATGACTAAGTAATTATATTTTTTCCTTGAGTACAGTTGACACTATCACATTTTTCTAAGTTTTGGTTCATTTTTATTTCCATTAGTGAATGCTTCATAGAAGCCAAGATAAGGACTGTCAGTTAGCAAAGGAGGAAAGCTGCTTCTTTTACTAAGCTTTTGAGAAATACAAACAAATATTGTGTGCCATGTTTACATTCTCATATGCTTTGTTTTCCTAAATGTCTTTCTTCTTCCTTTAATCCACCTACCCTGCATCTTGCCACTACTATCTGAACGGTAATTTAAACATTTCTAGAATGCATATCTTGCTAAAAAATGCTTAATTTTATGTAGTTAGACTTTTATTCAAGTTAGAACAAATAGTATGTCTATTCAACTATAACCTTTTCTCTGCTGAATCCATGTCATATCCTCCTCTCTTGCTCACCCTCTGATATTATCAGCTCCCTTGCATTCCTCTTTGTCATCATCAGCATAAGCCCATAAAGAGTCCCACGTGTGCAGGCTAAGTTCTATGTACAGGGACCCACATGTATATCAGTTTACAGTCCTCATCTGTTGAGGAGCTCAACTTTGGATGAAGGGAAGGTCAAATCAAAATGATCATTCCTTCCCTAAATAAAGGAGGATGGAAAAAATGCAGAACAACACACCTAGGAAATGTTTTTATTCTTGACATAGGTTGAAGAGTTGCCAGTGCAGTGAAGGTTAAATAGTGGCACAGGATCAGAGAGGTGAACATCTTGGTGAATATCTCAAGGCAGAGTCCAGGTTTCTAGCCTAAGTGGTGCATTCAAAGGAACAAAACTAGCAATTCTTTTCTTGGAGCAACGGACATGGAAGGGAGTGAAAGTGAAGTCGCTCAGTCGTGTCCGACTCTTTGTGACCCTATGGACTGTAGCCCACCAGGCTCCTCTGTCCATGGGATTTTCCAGGCAAGAGTACTGGAGTGGGTTGCCATTTCCTTCTGCAGGGGATCTTCCTGACCCAGGGATTGGACCCAGGTCTCCCACATTGTAGGCAGCACCAGGGAAGTCCAAGAAAGTCTTCCCTGACCGGGAAAGAAGTTCCTGAATACTATTCAGAACAAATCTTGAGTATTGAGATAGTTGGGGCCAAACAAAGAATTACTATAACCAAAACTTTTTCCTGTGGCCAAGATGAAGTAACAGGGACCAGATTTACCCTTCCACCTGAAAAAAAAATCCCCTGGGAAAAAAGAGACAAAATATATAAAGCAATGGTTCCAAGAACCTAGACTTCAAATAGACAGTGACTTATGAAAGATGGGAAACAGTGAAGAAAGTCCTACAGTTTCCCAAGCCCACTGCCTCGAGAGTAGGAAGGGAGAACCTAGACAAGCCTGAGTTGAGGAGAAGGGACTGGGAATCAGAGGGAGACGAGGTGGCTAAAGTTTGCAGGACAGGTTGACAGAGAGGAGACAGCTTCCCAGAGAGAGAAAGCTGGAGACCTCGGGTGACCCTGAGGATCTAGCAGAGCACTAATCAGCGCAACCTGGGAGGAAACTGCTCCAGGCCAGAGAAAGAGCTGTCAGGACGATTGGCACTCAAACGGGGTCACACTAGCGCCTGCTCCCACCAGCCAGACTGGAAACCTCAACACTTCTGAGGCTAAGTAGCTCTGGGGTAAATGCTTCGTTGTGCGCTGTGCTTAGTCGCTAAGTCACGTCTGACTCTTTGTGACTCTATGGACTGTACCTGCCGGGCTCCTCTGTCCATGGGGATTCTCCAGGCAAGAATACTGGAGTGGATTGCCATGCCCTGCTCAAGGGATCTTCCCATCCCAGGGATCGAACCAAGGACTCCCGCATGGCAGGTGGATTCTTTACCATTTGAGCCACTGAATTCTTGAAAGTTAGTCTCAAAAGAATCAAACTATTTCAGGTAACACCATGACCCAGATTTGCAGGAAGCTGGTTTTTGGTGAGGTGGGTTGACGAGAACTCTGCACTGTGAAAAGTTACGCAGGACTTACTTTGATTGCTGGTGGGAAATGCTGGCCACAAGTGGCCGTGAGAACTCACATATTTCAGCCCACCATCTGCTAATCAACTGCATGTTCTGGAAGAATTCTGCATTTAAAGATGAGTGATAAACATAAAGGTACATCAAATCTATCTTCACAAAGGATTGAAGGAAAAGGAAAACCCAAAATGAGACATTGCTAGAGAATGATACTTTGTTAAAGAACATGTCCAAGAAATGTTACCTCAGATCAGAAAATATGATGGAAAAAATCACCATTTTGTTTTTCAGTAGAAAACAAATGCCTATAGGAAATCAAAATACAAGGTAGGACAATGCAGAGGTGAAAGAGAGGTCATAAGATATAGTATGAGAATGGAAGGAGCAAGAACCAGGACTGGAACAGCTTAGAAAAGAAAAAGGAAAGAAAGAATATCCCACACAAGAGAGACTAGAATTTGAAGAAAACAAACAAGCAAACCAAAAACAAGCAAAAAGTATTAAAGATATAGGAGTCATGACTGGGAATATTGAGCAAAAAGAGGAATGAACAGGATAAAAACAATGTAAAGGGTCTATATGGAATATAAACAAGGGGGAATGAGCATAAGCATGAGTAGAACTCCTAAAAAAAGAAACAAAACACCGTATAGGAAACAATATTTAAATATTAGGAAGACTTTCACAAATGAAGGAAGATTGGAGTCTTAGTCAATATTTTCTTAATTTCTTTCAAACCCTAATTCAAAATGAGTCTTCCCAAAAAGTCTTTATGACTAACTACACATGGAACTTATACTTTCAGAGCATGAATTTATACAGATTACGGTGCTTCTTTCCTCCACTGACTTTTGCTGTCGCTTTCAGTTTGGACAATGAAACCCTTTGCTGTAGGAATGGAGCTGATCTGTCTTCTCTCATGTACCTTTCGGCACGTTGTTGTGTACAGTGGAAACAATGAAGTAAACACATAAAATGCAGATTTTTCTCATGCAAGGACCTCTGGGTGCTGCTTTGGGGGTTCAGTTCTTGTTACTGGGGATGCCATTCAGTCTTCTACTACTGATTTTCTGTTGCTCCTTAAACATAAATGAATAACTGAAAAGTCAAATATTTGATCAGGACATGGAAGTTAAAATGTGCTTTCTTCCCCCTCTATTGCCAAATATTCTGAGTCAATTAAAGGTGCAGGCACTGCCAAGAATTCTGGACAAGATATGTGGGCACTGGAGTTCCGGTGGGTCTTACCACTACCCTAGAGGTATCCTTAGAGAAGCCACTTGGTCTTCATTCTAACAAGCTAGAACAGTTCCTGTCTCTTTATGGAGACTTAAGAATTGTGCTTTGAATGAAAGAATAATTAGTCTCAGTTTCCTTATATGTAAAATAAAGGGTGTGCATTAGCAGGGGCTCTGAAAACTGTTCTCATCATAAAAATCTAAAAACTACCTGCTGCCCTCTGATTGATGCACATTTATTTTGTGTATTTCAATTGAGGCAACCCTGCAGATGCTGGTTGTTTTAATGGAAGTTGTGTTTGTTCCCACATGTGCGGTTTACACATAGATTTTAATGTCCATCCTAACTTGCACAACTTTTGCGAACAGCCAGACAAAAAGTCCGGAGGGCACTCTGAAGGATTCTTACAGGAAGCTTATAGCCTGTCTCCTTTGGCTAATTTGCAAAAGCATTTTTTGATTTAAAACAGAAGGAGGGTGAATCCCTGGGAGAAAACTCACATCCACTAATGTTCCTTCTGGAGTGAGTTATGGGAGGAAGCCCCAGATGGATTATAGACGAAGGTTAAACTTTGAGACACTAATTTATTGAAAAGGTAAAGACAGCTAAAGAACAAAAAGTGCCCTGAATACTTTGTCTGTGTCCTTTTTGACCCATGCCCCAAGTAATTTAAGAATCTCTAAAAGGATCATATATGATCGTAGAGGCAATGTCACCTAGACTCCTATGAAAAGTTCTTCTCCCTCGGAAGCAATTGAAATGATAATTTCATTTGGATTTTCCAATTAAACAAAATTGGACAAACTTTAAAGTCAACATTTCATTTTGAAAAACAGCATGTCTAATAGAGCTGTTTGGAGGCAAAAGTATCAAAGCTTTCAGTGGTACTCTGGAAAAAATACTTTTGTGTGTATGAATACAGTGACATTTAGTTCCATATTTCATCAGTTTGAAAGTTTCCATTATTTTCACACATCTGAAATACTTTTTTTAACAAATAAGATCTTACTATTTTTGTGGGTTAGGCAACTTCAAACATGCAGATGATACCACTCTATGGCAGAAAGCAATGAGGAACTAAAGAATCTCTTGATTAGGGTGAAAGGGGAGAGTGAGAAAGTTGGCTTAAAACTTAACATTCAAAAAACTAAGATCATGGCATTTGACCCCACCACCATTTCATGGCAAATAGATGGGAACAAATTGGAAGCAGTGACAGATTTTATATTCCTAGGCTCCATAATCACAGTAGACAATGACTACAGCTATGAAATTAAAAGATGCTTACTCCTTGGAGGAAAAGCTATGACAAACCCAGAAAGGGCATTAAGAAGCAGAGATTTCACTTTGACAGCAAAGGTTCATACAGTCAAAGTTACGTTTTGTCCAGTTGTCATGTATAGATGTGGACTATAAAGAAGGCTGAGTGCTGAAGAACTGGTGCTTTCAAACTGTGGTGCTGGAGAAGATTCTTGAGAGTCCCTTGGACAGCAAAGAGATCAAACCAGTCAAGCCTAAAGAAAATCAATCCTGAATATTCATTGTAAGGGCTGATGCTAAAGCTGAAGCTCCAATGCTTTGGCAACCTGATGCAGAGAGCTGACTCATTGGAAGACTCTGATGCTGGGAAAGATTCAGGGCAGGAGGGGAAGGGGGCAACAGAGAATGAGATGGTTGAATGGCTTCACTGACTCAATGGACATCAGTTTGAGCAAACTCCAGGAGATAATGAAGAACAGGGAAGTCTGGAACACTGAAGTCCATGGGGTCTCAAAGAATCAGATAGGACTTAGTAACTGCCCAACAACAAGTTGAGACCTGAATCAGTTGTCATCTAGTACAGATATGTGCACCTGGTTATTATTTCTGGTAGTGTACCTGGCAGCCATACTTCTCAACATTTCAGTCAATACACCTTTTAAGAACCATTTCAGGAAGGAATATGTTTGCTGATTCTTTTCTGATAAACTTCTGTGACACCATCTGGTAAGAAAAAAAAAAAAAACACCTCATCTAAACTTGTAGAATCAGTGGTTTGGAGGTGGTTCAGAAGAAAGTTCTGGATACAATCATGGAGCAGTCTTTTAAGAAATGCTTCATCACCAACATGCTTGAAGAGAACACAGAGGATAATAAATGTAAATTTTATATACTTGCAAAATATAAATACTTAAATATGCATTTTTTTCTTTTTCCTTTTTTCTGCCCAAATTCCTGCTATTAAGTCATGCATTCCCAGAACTGTCATTTGGTACTGTTGTCTGAGTACCCAGTGATGAAGCTATGATCGAATGAACTGTGGAGAGTACACTTTAAAAGCCTAAATCTTTATAGAATTCTTCAAAAACTGTTTCTCTAAAAATGAGGTGTAGTAGATGAATATATTAACAATCCCACTTAATGCTCTCTTTATACACACCCTTCACAAAATGACTTCTCAACAAGTGTTGGGAGACTATTTCTCTATCCTGTTAATCTGGGCTGGACTTGTGATTGACCTTGGCCCAAGAAATAAGATAGCAGTGATGATGTGCCACTTCTGATCTTAGGCCTCACACGTACATGCTCTCTCAGAATGATGCCATCACTACACAGACAAGCCAAGGATCACCTGATGGAGGAGAAAGATCATGTGGAGGATAGCCCAAATATCTTATCAAGGGCATCCTGAACTACCCTTTATCCAGATAATGTTCAGGCATGTGAGATAACCCAGCCAAGATCAGCAGAGTTAGCTTATCTTGTGTAGAATTCACTGAAGACTTATGATTAAGTCCAACCAAGAACAGAATTGCCCACTGAACTAGACTCCTGAACAATAAAAAATGCTTATCATTTTGAGTCTCTGAGATATGGGGTGATTTGTTACACAGCAATAGCTCACTGATGCATGAGAGGCAGCATATGCTTCTCACATAAAATCAGGTCATTCTGAAGTTCATATTAAGACACTTTTTCTGAAGGTGTTTTGGAGATTATGAATCCCACGTATCTATCTATTTCTGCATTTCCTAGGAGTAGAAGCACTGCAATTCTATATGACAGGCTGCTCTTGAGATATTTTCAACTTAGTTGGAATCAGGATTTGCCAGAAATGTTGTGAGACAGCTTGTTTAAGTGAGATTTCCTGCTCAGTTTCTTTTTTTAAAGGAGAGGGAGAAAAAGAAAGAAAAAAATATGGTTTTTGGATGGAGTTTGTGTGTGCTGGACTGAGAGGAACCAATGTGCAAGAATCTTCAAGTTCTTTAGAAACTTTGGCAAAGTCTTAATCCACCTGAGAATTCTTAAGATTGACTGTTTGAAGTGTGATTCTAAATTAGTAATACTGTCACCACAGATTTCTCCCACAAATCAAACTCCCACAACTCAAAAATATTTTGTTTACGGATTGCCAGGTCTTTCTATGCTTTTTTTTTTTTTAATTAAGCTGGATATGTTCTTTTACTATCATGCTTGTAAAGTACTGGAAGATTGCCTTTATTTCTTTTCAGGTCTCACACTGCAAGGAAAGTTTTAGACACCTTATTATTTGGTTAATATTTTACATTTCAATTTTTCAATTCAAACCAGGGAACCAGTGAAGGGTATGAATAAAACTTAAGCTATAGGTGCACATTTAGAAAAAAGAAAGAGCAAAGCATGAATATGTATGAAACATTTAAAATGCCATATTTATGAGGAGAGGAAAAATATTGGAGCTTTACATATTTTCAAAACACCACATGGGATTGAGTGGGACCAAGTGAAAAGTATAAAATTTGTTGAGTGTGGCGGGCAGGCATTTGAGTGTGGTGGTGCAGTAAAAAGTTGGCAGTGTGAATTGTCTGGGGCTTGTGGGTAGGAAGACACTGAGGTCTAGGAATTAAAGAAAGACATGAGTTCTCTAGCCTGCTTTTCAATGGGACATTTGGCAGGATATTTGCTCTCTTTCTGTCAGTTTATTTCATCCTAGAGGCTGAATGGCAAGGCCACCCCTGCTTCTCAGGGGCCAGGAGATGGTTTGCTTCTGCACCAGCAGCATCCTTGTCTCTGTACCAGCTCTGTATCTGGACCAAATCCCAATGGTGGTAACAGCAAGCCATTTTGTTGCAGTAGTATGTGAAAGGAACAACAGAAAAAAGGCCAGAGGGAATACTCAACTCCAGGGATTGTAATTCAGCTGGCAATCATTTCATTGATTCAATACTCAAACCTGTATTAGGACCCCAAGTGGTTAAAACAAGAAAACGGGGAGACAGAGGCTGCCCTCTCTGATCAAACAACTTTACATATTGGTACCCAAGCCATGAAAAAACACATGAGCTCAGGAGAGGAGGAACACATGGACAGAGAAGTCACTGTTCATAAAGAAGGCTCTGCTTAAATAAGATATAAATAGCTATTATTTTCTATTATTTGGACATCCGTGCAGCAATAAACGTGAATAATGTAGATCCATATATTAGCATAGAAGAGTCTCTAATATTAAACATACATCTGACTTTGTTAAAAAAAAGAAAACTTCAAGTTAACACTGATAATGTAATACCACTTGGTATCATTATAAATCAACTAAATATATCTATATATTTCTAACTTATAAAGGTAAAGACTCACAGAGAAGAATGGAGTGGGTTACCTCTTTGAAGGCACTGGGATGTGGGGAGGGCCAGGTCAGGAAGTGTTTTTGTGTCTTGTTACTGTAGCACATTTATGTACTAAACAAATTAAAAATAACCAAAACAAGTGAATTATGGGCACAAATTAATAAAACTTATTTACCAGCATTACCCGTCACCGCATGTCAACATACACATAAAACAGAGGCATTCACTTTTGGGTTCCTTATTTTCTGTCTGCAGAGATAAGATTTACAGATCGAGTTCATATTTTGACAAAATGAAATAGCCCCCTTTCTTGATTTCCATAAAGTTTTTCTTTCAAGTTCTCTACCCCACCTCTCCTTTTTTCCTTCTCTTTCCTGACCTCTTTTCCTCCTTCTCAATTTTATTTGTGAGCATATTCTCTAAGGTTTGTCGTCAGCCCCCCTCCCTGTTTTCTGGGAACTTCTACCCATTCCCACAGAATGAATCAAAGATAACCTTGAAAAGGAATTACTTTTCTAATATGGCTCCAGCTTCAGTTTTCGTACTCTGTTGGGCTTCTCCCCTTGTATGTTCTGCCACTATTTTTGACTCAGTTTTTCTAAATCTAAATTCATTTCCCCCCTATTCCCAATGTGGCTGTTTATCATAACTTCTTGATTTCTGTCAGAGTCTTCACCATTTTTCAGTCTCCCATACTTAGGCTGCCCTTGTGGCTCAGGTGGTAAAGAATCCACCTTCAATGCGGGAGACCTGGGTTTGATCCCTGTGTTTGGAAGATCCCCTGGAGAAGGGAAAGTCTACCCAATCCAGTATTTTGGCCTAGAGAATTCCATGGACAGTCCATGGGGTCGCAAAGAGTCGGACACGACTGAGCAACTTTCACACTTCACCTACTTAGGAGCATAGTTTACTCTGAAATTCCAACTTTCCTATTTTCCGTACCATTCACAACTTCCCATCCAGTCTTTCTTTCCAAAGTCTTTTGCATCTATGGTTTCAACTTCATTTGTGCATCTTCTTATTAGAGTCTGTCAGTCAAAGAACAACCAAAAGTAAAGCAAAAAGTTGAGATACTTCTTTTAGCAACTGATGGCCTCCAAATGTTTATCTACTTCTTTTTTTCTGATCGATGCTGGTTATTTTGGTTTGAATGACATGGCTACTATTTTTTCACTCTCAATTATTAGTCAATCACCAAGAATTTATCAAGTAGCAGTTTACGCTCAACCATGGGAGATATTACAAACATAGATGACATAGGCTTTTCTTTTAAGGAGGTAATTGATGAAATAAATCATCAATACCTAATCATTAAGTGGCTTGAAATATATTTCATGGTAGCATAGACTATGCACAAAATACAGTGGAAAATCCATAATTCTGCCCTCCTCACTTCTTTATTTCCACAAACACTAATTAGTATCTACTATGTGCCAGACACTAACCTAGAGTTGAGAATATGGCATAAATATGTCAGATAATGTCTTGCCCTTGTAGGACTTCTATTCAAGGCAGAGAAATAGATACTAAATAGGTAGTAAGCAAGTAATTGAGATGATTTCTTAGAGTAATAAGTGCTATAAAAATAATACATGGTGATATGAGAGAAAGAGCCTGGGAAGGAAATTTAGCTAGAAAGGTCAGGGAAACTCTGAAAAGTTGATAAATCTGAGTTGAGAACCAACTGTCCAAAGCAGGCAGCTATAGGGAAATATGAAGGCAGACGGTCTTAGGCTGGGATTACTCCAAGAGCAAAGGCACGAGATGGACAAGAGCTAGGTGTGCTTGAGGAATTGTCATATGAAAAAGGCACTCAAGAATGATGAGAAACAAGCAGGGTTGGATTGCATACTATGGGTCATGCATCTGTTGACAGTTTGGAATCTACACCAGGACCTGTTTAGAGGGAGTAAAGTATGTTCAGGAGAAAATTTCAAAAAAATCTTCTCCATGATCCTGCTTTGATGATCAAGTGACCCTCTCTGACTATGCAGATGGTGAAAAGCCCCTCCAGAACTCAGCTTCTGCCCTCACCACAGAAATGTTTCTGTGGAGTAGAATTAAATCAGATGGATAAACAGGAAAAGAAGAAGAAATTCACCAGGGAAGGGAAAAGCAAAGTGAATCAACAACACTTTCCTGATAGATTTCCAGAGACATTTGTCTATGTGAGAATGAGATGTTTGATATTCTGCTTGAGTAAGTTCTTGATTCCAGGTCATCAATTATGATAATAGAACAAATCAAAAAATTTACAGCAAACAGAAATTCTTCATTTCCTGGCTTCTACTCGTGTTTATTGATTGGACTCTTGGGTAAAACGATAAATTTCATGCAGAAATGCTAGAAAAGCTTTTGACTGAGTT
This sequence comes from Muntiacus reevesi, assembly GCF_963930625.1. Classification (NCBI taxonomy): domain Eukaryota; kingdom Metazoa; phylum Chordata; class Mammalia; order Artiodactyla; family Cervidae; genus Muntiacus; species Muntiacus reevesi. Next base: position 18,204,534 of record NC_089252.1, on the reverse strand, counting down.
CTTTGCTCTTTCCAATCTCGAAAAAGGTTCAAGGTGCCTGTGACAATTTGACTCATTTATTCCCTCTCTCCTCTGCTTATAGAAAAGGCCAGTGCTTCATAGATAAAGCTGTCTCCATTCTTGTCAAGGAAGAAATGGCCAGCCACATATTGCCATATATATTATATATTGAACTGAAAGTATCTACAACTTTCATTTCTTCCAAAATATTCCTTCCACTTGTCTTCAAAGATGGTAAAATTACTTATCATCAAAATTCTGTTACTTGAAGATATTTAATCTAGTTTCCTTTTTTTGATGAATATATATTCCCAGGAGGGTAGAGAGTGCTCTGGTTGTGTGATTCTTTCATCATTCTGAATAAGTTTATATTAATGTTTGTATTTATGTAAATAGAGGGACAGTAAAATGTAGTAAAAATTACATGAGATTTGGAGTCCTAAGGCCTAAGTTCAAGGCCTAGCCTCTCCTCTTACTAACTATATGACTGGGCAAATTGTTTATTTTGTTAAATGACAATTTCCTCCTCTACTAAACCTAAACTTCATCTGAGGTTTAAATGAGTATATGTTACAGTTTTTTAAATGTTATGATACCAAATGAATTGAAAGTGTTGTAAATGTTATCAGTTGATTAGTAGAGATTTGTTTTTAAGATTGATTTCATTATCCTTTTGAAAGTTACTGGACTGGAACTTTGAAAGGATTTTGAACAGAAAATCCTGTGGCCCATGAAAAGAATACTATGTAGTGATTACTTTCTCTGTGCTGAAGAAGATGCAAAGGGCTCACATATCTTCTCATTTCATCCTCACAACAGACAAAATACAGTGAGAAATCAGGGTTCTGTAAGTTAATGCACTTCCTTGAGATCTTAGTAACTAATAAAGATCTTCAAAGTTCAAATGCTTAGGCATTAACATCACTGACTCCCACTTCCTGACTCCCACTCCCCACAGTGCACCAAGGCTGGGTTTTAGAAGGACGCCAAGGCTGAGAAAGCTGAGAAACTAGAGCTCAAGGCAAGTAACACTTAAAGGTGATGTGATATTAAAAAAAGTAATCACTTAGAGAGCAAGTTTACTTATATTCTTCCCAGGTTTGTTGGAAGGTATCACTTTGTAAATATGTACAAATTTCTCTGACTCTAATATTCTCCTTTATTGTATATTTGGTACTAAGATAATAAGATAGCTTCAAATCCCCATTCTTTTCAATATAATTTCCTCTTAGATGCGATTCTCTGACTTATATTCAAAGGAAAAGTATTGTGATCTTTGTCACTTTTCTTATCCCCCTATCTCCCATAATTACCTGGTTTTATCTTTGAACCATTACATTATACCTCAACACTCTAACCTTCCACTTACAAGATAGTAATTTTGGAAAGAGCAAGAAGTGGCAAGAGAAAAGAGGGTCAACTGGTGCTGAAATAAAGGATTCTGAGCAAGTCATGGGGATCTGACTAGAAGCCACACAGAGATGGAATCCAAAGAGACACTTCTCTTTTGTGAATGGAGATTTCTTTTTAATCAGTAGTATTTGCTTCATGGTCTTAATTATTTCATGTGACTATTATCTCCTAAATAATCGCTCTAAATCCTTTAAGATGACGGCCATGAATTGAATTTCTATGCAATTCTTACAGTATCTAGCCAGGGTTTGGGGCAAAAGTGTTCCTTTCTCAGTTAAATTATGATGATGAGCTGCATGCATACGTGCGTGAATGAGTTTCTCTCCTTTTAATGGCATAGCAGTATGGCATTAATAATTTCTCCCATGGCATTTTAGTTGGTTTAGTGACTTTTTATTGGACAATTACTGTGCAAATAATTTCTGTATCTTTCAAACCACCATTTGAGAAGTCAAACTTAGAGAGCAGAATGACTGTTTGCAGAAATGTCTTTCCTCCTCAAAAAAACCCAGTCTCTTACTTTGTTCTACCTATGCCTGAGAACCTGCTCTCTCCCACTAACAAAAAAGATTGAAAAGCACCTTGAAAATACAAAGTGCCATATAAATGCTAACTGAGGCAATAATAAAATAGTAAAAATAGCTGTTTTCTGATAAACATCAGTTTCAAACCCAGGGGAGATACTTTGCAGAGGGAAAGCAGAATTAATTCTGTCTTTGTCCCCAGGCCTTGTCTCTCTGCAAATCACACTGTTCTCCCTCCACAAGTCAGCCCCTGATGTGACTGCAGCATCCACTCCAGTTTTGTTCCGTCCTGCACCAAGTTGTATCAGGGATGACTCTGTGGGGTTTCAAAGGAGTTATCAGCCAAGATGACTGGATTTAAGAGGGTTCCATGAGTCTCCTTGCTATGGACCTCCTGTCTGAGTCTATACCCCTTTCTCTGATGAAAAATATGGAAGCAAGGACAGAAAGCTTGGGCTTAGGGCAGAGTTCAATGCGAGATTGGAAAAATAAAGGCATCCGGAGTGTAAAATGTTGATCTAGGAGTGAATACCAAGGTGCAGAGAGTATATTCTTGGAGAGGACGTCACTGCTAGAACCCTGAAAGGGAGAGAGGAGGCATAGGGTACTCTGGCACACTGGGCTTTGGAGACAGGAGAGGAAGAATACATGGAAGAGGGAAGTTCAGGTATGATGATGACAGTGCTATTGACACTGATTTTGTGTGACATGACTGACGTCCCAGGCCAGTCATTTACAGGCCAGTCATTCTCCCAGGAGGATCCGTCTTTCTCACTCCCATCGCGCTCCGTGGTCCTCTTGTCATCTCTCTGTAGAGCCCCATCTCTGAGCATGTCCTTTTCCCAGCTGTCACTCCACTCCGCCTGGATGCCCCGCGAGCTTATCCATAAGCACCACTTAATACCTTCAGGTTCCCTGAGCTCCACCTCCTTCCCTACTTCCTCCCTACAGTGACTCTATCACTGTTCCTCATCATCTGAATCTAGTTGTCATTCTTAACTCCTCCTGCTTTTCTTACTGCCTGCTTTCCTTGTGGGCCAAAACCCCTGATTCATCCACTCCTTTCCGTTCTCAGTATGACTTCCAAAACACTTTGAGGATGCCATACCAACCTTTGCCCTATCAACAAGGATATGGCATCTGAGCTAAGTTTACCTCCAGGTCTGTTGGCTGGTAGAGGGACTACTGTGAAACTGGGGCCTGTTCCTCGGGCAGAGGAGGCGTCACTGAAAGAAGCTGAGTTTGAGAAACCCCTTTTAGAGAAATCAAGGGTCTTCGGGATATAAACAGGTTTTCATTTCTTATAGTACATACCTTTCAGGCATGAGGCCAAACATCTAAGTATTTAAAAATGTATAACATTTATGACTTTCAGTAGTTTATAGTTTTGCTCTCTCCTTATCTATTCTTCTGAATTATTAGCAATACATTCCTCGAAAGAAAAGGACCTGAGTGTGCATTTCAAGGGTAGTAAGGGAGTGGGCTGCTGAGAAGAAGTTGGAGGATGCATGCCAGTCTTGGAGAGAAGAACCCTGAGAGACGGGCAGGTGACAGCAGTTGCCAAGAAGAGGGAAGAGTAGAAGCAACCTGTGTTTCTGTCCCCCCCACCCTCCTGCCCCCAGCAAGAAATACACAGAGCAAGGGCAAGATCCATGGAATTCTTAGCAAAAAGTTGCTGCATATAAGATACTTTATATACACTCTCTGTAGTATGTATTTTAACTCTTCATTTAGGTATACTTCCCTGGTAGCTCAGTTGGTAAAGAATCCACCTGCAATGCAGGGGACCCCGGTTCAATTCTTGGCTTGGGAAAATCTGCTGGAGAAGGGATAGACTACCCACTCCAGTATTGTTGGGCTTCCCTGGTGGCTCAGACGGTAAAGAATCCACCTGCAATGTGGGAGACCTGGGTTTGATCCCTGGGTTGGGAAGATCCCCTGGAGAAGGGGAAGGCTAAGCAATGCAGTATTCTGGACTGGAGAATTCCATGAACTGTATGGTCCATGGGGTCGCAAAGAGTCAGACACAACCAAGCGACTTTCACTTAGGCAAAGTTAATTTCATATTACAGATAAGGAAACTGGAGATCTGTGGTTTTAATCAAACACATTATTTTCCCATGGCCAATGTCTTTTTGCATATCTCTATTCCTATTAATTTTTTCATCTGGTGAGGCTGTCAATGGTCTAGCCCTAATTCTCCTGTTCTATGTCTAGACATGTGATCCATGCTGACCGATCAAAATATTCCATTCTTCTGGTGAGGAGTCTAGAATGACCTTATAACTCCGATGACCAAAATCCTTTCTCAGAGACTAATAGAGTCACTTTGAAAGAGTGGATGTCTCTCTTTCTAAGACATGAGTAGACAGGGCCACATAAACTTGGAAATTCCCATGACCATCTTTGCTGCCAGGTGGAATGAACCTACTGAGAACATAATCAGAGACAAACAGAGCTAAGAGACATGATGGAGAAGATAACAGAAATGAAGGCAATGATGGCTCTTCTTAGACCCTTCATGCTTTGGCTTCCCTCAAGCTTTTACCCAAACATCACCTTCTCTGACCACCTGAAAAAAAAAAAAAAAACCAGTCTTGTCCTGCCACATCCTAAGCTGTAGAACACCATCTGCCATATTGCATATTTAGAAATTGTCTGCTTTATTCACCGTCATATCTTCAACACCTAGGAGAACTTTTCAGTCAAAGTAGGCCATCAGTCAGTATTTGTGGAGTAATTGTCATTTGAACTACTGGATCCAGGTCTGATTAAAGCCGTCCCCAGCTCATGGATTTCCCAGTCACACAAGCTGATATAGTCCCCTTCCTACACACACAAGCTTGAGTTGAACTTTTGTCGCTTGGAAATGAGAGCCATGACAGATGAGAAGGTGGAGTGCCACATCCACAGTCCCAAAGTTGGTCTGTGAGGAGCCAGGGCTGAACCCACCTCTCACAGACCTGGGGCCAACACTCTTCTCGATGCGAGTGTTCCGCTGGACTCTGCTTTACTCCCTGACATTTCAGCCTTGAAAGGCTTTGAGAAATCATTTTCTCCCAGCAGCTGAGACCTGGGGCAGCTGGGGAGGTTAAAAGGCTCAAGAGGTGGAAGTAGGAGTCTGAAAATAACTGTGCTTTGGGAAGGATTCAAATGTGTTGATCTCCTCTGATTTCCCTTCATCCAAATTGGCTACTGGATTCACTCTTTCACCAAGAGCAATAGTCTTTATGGGGACATTTTATGATGTATTTAGATTCCTCCAAGCTTTAGCTGAGTCTGAACCTGGGGAAAAAAAAAAAACAAAACATAAAATCCATAGATCCCTATGGGCAAGCAGGTTTGTGATGACCGAGTAAAAACTTCATAACTCCTCCCTGGGGTTGGAGGAGGATGCATATTGAGACCCCTGTTGAGACTGGGGTCATGCGGCAATAGATAGATTATTCCATATACATTTGACATAAAATATACAACTAAACTAAATTTTAGTTATGGATATTGATTTTATTGATTTAAACCTCCTCCTTACAAACTCTGTGGTTTGTCTAGCAGAAATGTTATCATTTGACCAAGGCAAACAGGAATCCTAAATGTCCATGAGCTGAATGCATAAAGCAGGCTGAAGACTCTCCCCTTGAAAAGGGCGGGCAGAATGAAGATGACGTTAGTCTATCTCCTGTGTCACTGGGATTGTTTCCCCTCCAGCATCTCTTTTCCCTCAGGTTCCTTGCTCCCCTTTCAGTATTTGATCTCAGGTCCCTCACTTTTAGCAAGCTGGAGGTGACCAAGCTAAACCACAGCTCTTCCAAGGGAAATGAACTCTCTGATCACAAAGAACTTCTCTGAAGCTAAAAGTATGGATTTCCATAAGGGAATTATAGGCACAGTGATCGACTTTGTGGGGCAGGGGGCTGTTTACTCCAAGTTCCCAAAGTGCTCACATCTTGACTTCTTCTTATGCAGGCAAATTTCAATCAATCCATTGTGCTGGACATAGAAATTCAAATGGGCCTAGAGAGACAACTTCTGTCATGTTGATACATGTGAGTATCTGGTTTCTGGGTGCTTTTAGTGCAACTTGGAGCTGTGGAAATGTGTTGTTAGTGTGTAGACCATGAGTGAGGCAGGCAAGCCCAGTAGGCTGAGAAGTCAGGGCTCTTTCAGGGTGGGGTATGATGGACTGTGATGCTGGATATCAGGGTGGGAGATCCTAAACCTGACCCACCGTGGGGAGAAGCAGTCTACTCATCTTGCTGGAGGCTTCCCCCAGCATGCGGATGGCTCAGGACACAGTGAGTCTCCTATTGTTTTGATTCCCCATGTCTGGTGCATTTTATTTTGATCAATCTTAACAGACTCCTTCCAGAATCACATTCTCAATCATCAACCCAGACACACACTCTCCAGTATCTAGGGCTTTCCTTGCTTGCCTATACCACGCTTCCTTGAAATACAGAACCTGTTCAACCTCCACATCTGTCTACAATCAGCCCTGCTAGTTATTTAGTCTGTCTCACCCTCAATCCCTTCACATGAAAAAAAGGAAATTATAGTATTACTGGGTGGAGTGCACCATGCAGATGGGGCTACCCAGGTGGCAAAAGTGGTAAAGAACCTCCCTGCCAATACAGAAGATGCGGGAGAGATCCCTGGGTTGCAAAGACCCCCTGCGGTATGAAATGACAACTTGCTCCAGTATTCCTGTCTGGAGAATTCCATGGACAGAGGAGCCTGGCAGGCTCTAGTCCGTGGGACCGCAGAGAGTCAGACACGACTGAGCATGCACCATACAGACGCCTTGTGAGGACTGTGTACATTAACACAAGTAGGTGAAGTAAGACTTCCTGCCTGGGCTTCATTTGGGGTGAGCACCCAACAAGTGGTGGCTCTGGTTGGCAAGGATGGTGACTTATATAAAAGTTGAGATTCAGGGGAGTTCTGTCTCTGATTCCATACCCTCTGTACACACCCTTCTCAACCATCTTATCAATGCTGGCTTGATAAACACTCAAGCTTGCAGGGTGTCAGATTTTATTCATAGATAGTTTGCTCTACCAGTTTTTTATTTCTCCCCTGATATTTCCCTGCTCATATTTGGACAAAGCTTTTTCCTTAAGGGAAAACAAGCCAAAGCTCCATTTCCCTTTCATCTTCTCCAAGGAAAGACTTAAGTAGATAACTTAGGTCAGGATCTGCCTTATAAACTGGCAATTTTTTCTTTCTTTGTTCCTGCGAGTGTGCCCGAACCTAGCTGCCCTTAGCTTTGGGGTTGGAGGAGGAGTTCCCCTTGAGCTTTAAGACCAGGAAGCACACTTCATCCACCTTTCACCAGACAGACCTATGTTGAGATCGCAGGGGCTTCCTCAACCATAATAAATGGCTGATTGTACCCATATTGTGAAACTGTTTCTTATGTGTCTATCTCCTTGGTAGGTCAGTGAGAGGATGGGCCTCATCTAAAGTGGAATACTGAGTGACCATTTTTTTGTGTCTGATACTGCCTAAACCTGAAGCTCCCTTCTCTAATTCCTTCCACCTCCACCCTTATCCTTCTACCATTACTATTCCAGCCAAATCTTACCTTATTCTGCTCAAGGAAATAAAGATCCTTGATTTGTATTTTAAATCGATCACTCTGGTGACAGTATGGAATTAAGTAGGCAAGCAAAAATCCAAATGATAAATGATGAGTGTGGGGACTGAGAGAGAAAACCAAATTAAGAGATAGCAGGGATGGAATGGAGAACAGAGAGAACATGAGGAAGGGCTGCCTGATATGGAGGGCTATAGGTTCTGGGGAAAGATGATAGAGGTATTTATCAAATCCAGGAAGTGATCACATTTTGGAAAGAAGATGACAAGCCATGTAAGAGTACTAGACTATATTGATTCCAATCTGTAAATCAAGTGTAGGTCAAAATATTGGAATAAGTACCTCTTTGCAGCACTGTAATGCCCCAGGCAACA